>NC_074674.1:15982839-16150339 GCF_029448725.1 Salvelinus fontinalis
GATGAATGGAAACAGGATGCACCTGAGCTCAATTTCGAGTCTCATAGCAAAGGGTCTGAATACTTATGTAAATTAGGTATTTATGTTTTTTAGTTTTAATACATTTGCAAAAATATCGAAAAACCTGTTTTCGCTTTGTCATTATGGGGTATTGTGTGTAGATTGCAAAAAAATATATATTTAATCCATTTTAGAATAAGGCTGTAACGTAACAAAATGTGGAAAGAGTCAAGGGGTCTGAATACTTTCCGAAGACAATGTATAGCCAAGTTATCGTTACTCATTGTGTATTTATCCCTCGTGTAATTATTTTTCATATTAATTATGTTTTTTTCTCTCTGCATTGTTGGTAAGCATTTCCCAGTCTTCACCTGTTGTTTACGAAGCATGTGACAAATGTCATTCCTTTTGATTTTAAGCTTTCGACATCATGATATCAATCTGCCGATTCAGCGAATGCTTTATTTCCCCCATCACACAGCTCCAGACATACAAAGAGCTGTTATACAGGCCAATCAGGACAGACAGCCCTGCTCAAGTTCACATTGTGCCATCGTGTGTTTATACTAGCTGTATTTTACACACCATCACCAGGCCTGGGTAGGAGACAACGGACAGATGGGATGCAGGATCAGAGCTACGCTGCCTGGAACGCTGTGCACCAATGCTTGGATAGCTATGGCTTCTTGGAAAGGTCAGAGGTCAAGAGAGGGATTCCCTTCCCCTCCTCCCACACAGTGGAGTGAGGTTGGGGGAGGACGGAGGAGATGGGGCAGTGACGAGGCTAGCTGAGTAATCTGGATCTGTGGTTATTTCTAGTGGAGCCAAATCCCCTGAGGCCAGCTCTCCCCGGCTCACGCATGCATGTCTCGACTGACGTAGCTGAGTAAACTCAACCCCATATACATCTCAATAGATTTGAGTTGTCACTTGGACTACATCAAGTCGGCATCAGTCGATACTTGTAAAAATGTGCATTCATTAATGCATACATATATTTGTAATGTATAACTATGTAATTTTTGGGGGGTTCTCCAATTCGTAGTTTTTGTTAATAACTTAACTCTATTGGACCGTGTAATCCACTGTTTCCCAATGGAGTATACGATACGACAGAAGTTGGGATCCGTAGTTTTTTTATTTAAAAAAAATGGCATTCTATATATCCCCTGCTAAAGCAAAAAAAATATGCCGTGCAATGAAGGGGCTGCTTCATTTCCGGTTACAAACGGCTTCCTTGGCAGAGGTTGTATAAAATGCAATTTTTATCCAAAACTACAGCACCCAAAGCAAACAACATAGCTATACAGTCCAAACATAGGTACAAGGTACATGTTTTTTAAAAAGTACATTTTTACAAGTATCGACAGATACCGACTCGACATAGTCGGAGATGCACTCCGGCAAAACTCATCGCAGCTGAACTCCATTGAGATGTTGCAACTCAACTCCATTGAGATGTTCAGTATACGGAGTTACGTTTACTCAGCTACGACTGATGCAGCTTGCTGTGTGTGTGGTGGTAGTGGTGGGGGGGGGGGTGGTGTGTGTGTGTGTGTGTGTGTGTGTGTGTGTGTGTGTGTGTGTGTGTGTGTGTGTGTGTGTGTGTGTGTGTGCGTGCGTGCGTGCGTGCGTGCGTGTGTTTAGTTGCACTCTCCCCAACTCTCCCACTTCATACTCTAACAGTCAACAAGCCATCTGCATATCTACAGTAAACCAGATCATCCTAGCCAGCAATATACACACACTTGTCTTGGCATATGCCCTTAACACACAGTTAGTGGCAACTGCACAAGTAGTGCGGGGCGCTGTGCCCCAGGTCAGGTTAATTATACTATAGCCCACATTAGAAGATGAGCTATAAGGAGATGTAAAGCAATTTTGATGCAGAAGTTGAGCATTGGCCATGACGGTACTATGACAAGGAGTTTTCCTGACCACGTGACCTGACCAAGAAAAACTCTGAGTCCCAGTTATATGCTACAACTAGGGCCTTGTTGAGGTCACAGGTCAATATCCTGTCCCTCATTACAAATTATGAATATAGTATTTGCCAATGCTTAAATCCAGTTATGCTTATGCAAAAAAAAAATATAATAAATATTTCAACTGATTCTGTTTCACAACGACATATAAACAGGTGGGGCTCACCTGCATGTTTTCCGTAGCGTCTCCTAGCAACCCTCCGAAGGTGATTGCATTGGTTACGGTGCCCAGGTAGATGAACAAGATGGCGGACAGCGACTGGATGTGAATTGCGTCGTAGAAATCACTGGCGAAAAACGGCAGCTTCCGCTTGATGTCCAGAATGAGGCCGCCGCAAAACCTTAACAAGGAAAATGTGACAGTAAAATGTTACATTTATGCCACAAACTCTTTGTTATTGTCCAATTATTTAAAGATGTACTCTCGTAAAAGGAGACGGATCGCTACGATCCCCATTCTGCTTTGGTCAGCGTAGCTACTGAATCTGTCTGGTTTGCGAGATAACTAAAGATGCTGTCTCATCACAAATCAGTGTCTGGCACATAGCGTAACTAAGGCAATGGTAAATAGTGTCTTGCTTTGGCCACACACCTAAGGTGTAATTTCCTGGAATTCCTTAGTAAACATGCGTGGAGTTACAGTGTTATATTAAATAGTTTTGCATTCTGATTTCAGTGAGAGTTGAGGCCTTGCTGAGTGACATACTACATGTTGGTATTGGCAGTTGAAGACAGCTCTGTATTGACAGTTGAAGACTGCTCTGTTATTCAAGACGACACCATATCATATGGTTTAGGCTAGTAGTAATGAGCAGTTTCATCCTTACTTCCCAGTGTTCATGAGCTCTTCTCCGACATGTCCATGTCCCCCTCCTCCCTGACCCCCGTCATGTCCCGGTGTGTCCCCATTCATCTGGGGCCCATCCCCTCCGCCCCCAGCATTATACTGGTTCTTCCTATACAGACACACACAGTAGGTTAACCCACAGACATCACTCTCCAACACACATCTGATAGTTTGTGGTCCACCGTGAGTAACACGTTTGGAGGAAAGAGATGGAATACTCCGGGGTCACTTTTAAAAAGAAACATGCACAATTTAAGTAATTTCCTGGAACTAGGTACATTTACAGAATTGTTTAACCCTTATAGGACCAGAGGTGTGTGTGACAGGGCTGTACCTCTTGTCAGACGAGGGCAGGGACTTGGGGGGTTCTATCCTGATGTCGGGGTCCCACTCCCCAGGGGGTAGGACAATGACCTCATCCAGGAACTCCTCGATGCCCGCAAGCAGGTCCTGTCTGTCCTTGGCCTTGTAGGCAATGTCATGGAACACCTGACCACAACACAACCGATGAGGAATCATATTAACATCAACAGCAGCACACAACCAAATATTTCTTGTTTCACACTTGTCTCTTCCTCATATTGTGACCTGAGTAATTGAATCCTAATCATTATCATCTATTTCTATGTAAAGACTTGCAGTATCCCATCTATTTAAGCCATAATCTCTTAATAATAGTATATATATATGCCAATTATCAGACACTTTTATCCAAAGCAACTTACAGTCATGCATGCATACATTTTACGTACAGGTGGTACAGGGTTGTGAACCTACTATAGTGGCATTGCAAGCACCATGCTCTACCAACTGAGCTACAGAGGACCACCAGGGGCTCTTATTGCACTGAGAGTATCTCTGTAAATCTCAGGCACAGAGTATTGGGCCAATCAGGCCAGGCCAGGGGTGATCACTCCATACAGGATTTACCCAGGTATTTTACCCAAAAGGCTCAGCCCTTTCTGTTTCCATCTACATGGGCCGGCACCCGTGTCTCACTGGGCCATGGCTCCGGCGGACCAGCTCTCACTTGGGGCCAAAGCCAGGCCACTGGTACTTTCAGCTTTAACAGCTTCTCAGAAAGCAACTGTTTTGATTATGCAGGGGTTGTCAATTCTGCTCTTCACGAGTCGTCACTGTCAGCCGTAGCTAGGCAAACACAACTTCCCTAGTATAACTTCCCTGGTACAGTATACACTAAGTGAAACACTGGTGTTACAGTCGAAAAGCAGCATCAGACCCACAGTCAGATAAAGATCTCTATGGGACTGAGCGTTCACAGGGAAGCTGAGGTTTTAGTTAAACTGTAACTTGAGGAAATCCTGGGAAAAAAGGGGGTGTGGGGGAATATGAGAGTCAAGTGTAATATGGGTAATCGGAGGGAGGAGTTTTTGTAAACGTTTCGTGGGTCAGTGTGGGCAGTGCAGGAGAGGTTAGGAGGAGTGTAAAATAAGGACTCTGATATCCACCAACTCAGGAAAAGAATATGGTGACAATCACGAGAGATTACAATCACAGAAACTCTAAAGCAGGAGCAGTGCTGGTCTTTATAACACCTTATATCCTACTATGAGGCTGGGAGACAATAGTCTGAGAATATGGCATTGCCCTGCAATAACACTAAACGATACAGCTGTCGTAGAGTACGCGGATGCTCCTTTTAACAATTGTCTTGTCATAATGTCTTGTCAACAGGCATGAGGGTCAATGAACTTGGCC
This sequence comes from Salvelinus fontinalis, assembly GCF_029448725.1. Classification (NCBI taxonomy): domain Eukaryota; kingdom Metazoa; phylum Chordata; class Actinopteri; order Salmoniformes; family Salmonidae; genus Salvelinus; species Salvelinus fontinalis. The sequence continues at coordinate 15,987,391 of NC_074674.1, forward strand.
TCGTACTACCACACTGATCTCACAAGCGTGCATATATGATTTGCTATACAGATATTAAATCATAATTGTATTTATTTATTTAACCTTTATTTAACTATAAACAGTCAGGTCCATAATTATTGGCATCCTTGATAAAGATGAGGAAAACATTTGCAAAAAAATATCATACAATACAGGGCAGTATTGTATTATTTATTTTATACAGTCTTTTTTGCTCACCTTTATCAAGGGAGCCAATAATTATGGACCTGACCGTATGTAATCTCGCAAGATCAATTCCATACACCACCCACCACTGCGACCTGTATGCTCTCGTCGGCTGGCCCTCGCTACATATTCGTTCCAAGACTCACTGGCACCAAGTCATCTATAAGTCTTTGCTAGGTAAAGCTTCGCCTTATCTCAGCTCACTGGTCACCATAACAACACCCACCCGTAGCACGCGCTCCAACAGGTATATCTCACTGGTCATCCCTAAAGCCAACACCCCCTTCGGCCTCCTTTCCTTCCAGTTCTCTTCTGCCAATGATTGCAAAAAAGTTGGAGACATATCTCCCTCACTAACTTTAAGCATCAGCTATCTGAGCAGCTCACAGATCTCTGCAGCTGTACACAGACCATCTGTAAATAGCCCATCCAACTACCTACCTCATCCCCATATTGTTTTTATTTACTTTTTTTGCTCTTTTGCACACTACTATTTCTTCTTGCACATCATCATCTGCACATCTATCACTCCAGTGTTAATTTGCTAAATTGTAATTACTTCGCTACTATGGCCTATTTATTGCCTTACCTCCGTACTCCATTTGCACACACTGTATATACACTGCTCAAAAAAATAAAGGGAACACTTAAACAACACAATGTAACTCCAAGTCAATCACACTTCTGTGAAATCAAACTGTCCACTTAGGAAGCAACACTGATTGACAATAAATTTCACATGCTGTTGTGCAAATGGAATAGACAAAAGGTGGAAATTATAGGCAATTAGCAAGACACCCCCAATAAAGGAGTGGTTCTGCAGGTGGTGACCACAGACCACTTCTCAGTTCCTATGCTTCCTGACTGATGTTTTGGTCACTTTTGAATGCTGGCGGTGCTTTCACTCTAGTGGTAGCATGAGACAGAGTCTACAACCCACACAAGTGGCTCAGGTAGTGCAGCTCATCCAGGATGGCACATCAATGCGAGCTGTGGCAAGAAGGTTTGCTGTGTCTGTCAGCGTAGTGTCCAGAGCATGGAGGCGCTACCAGGAAACAGGCCAGTACATCAGGAGACGTGGAGGAGGCCGTAGGAGGGCAACAACCCAGCAGCAGGACCGCTACCTCCGCCTTTGTGCAAGGAGGAGCAGGAGGAGCACTGCCAGAGCCCTGCAAAATGACCTCCAGCAGGCCACAAATGTGCATGTGTCTGCTCAAACGGTCAGAAACAGACTCCATGAGGGTGGTATGAGGGCCCGACGTCCACAGGTGGGGGTTGTGCTTACAGCCCAACACCGTGCAGGACGTTTGGCATTTGCCAGAGAACACCAAGATTGGCAAATTCGCCACTGGCGCCCTGTGCTCTTCACAGATGACATTTACATTTACATTTACATTTAAGTCATTTAGCAGACGCTCTTATCCAGAGCGACTTACAAATTGGTGCATTCACCTTATGACAGCACATGTGACAGACGTGACAGAGTCTGGAGACGCCGTGGAGAATGTTCTGCTGCCTGCAACATCCTCCAGCATGACCGGTTTGTCGGTGGGTCTGTTATGGTGTGGGGTGGCATTTCTTTGGGGGGCCGCACAGCCCTCTATGTGCTCGCCAGAGGTAGCCTGACTGCCATTAGGTACCGAGATGAGATCCTCAGACCCCTTGTGAGACCATATGCTGGTGCGGTTGGCCCTGGGTTCCTCCTAATGCACGACAATGCTATTCCTCATGTGGCTGGAGTGTGTCAGCAGTTCCTGCAAGAGGAAGGCATTGATGCTATGGACTGGCCCGCCCGTTCCCCAGACCTGAATCCAATTGAGCACATCTGGGACATCATGTCTCGCTCCATCCACCAACGCCACGTTGCACCACAGACTGTCCAGGAGTTGGCGGATGCTTTAGTCCAGGTCTGGGAGGAGATCCCTCAGGAGACCATCCGCCACCTCATCAGGAGCATGCCCAGGCGTTGTAGGGAGGTCATACAGGCACGTGGAGGCCACACACACTACTGAGCCTCATTTTGACTTGTTTTTAAGGACATTACATCAAAGTTGGATCAGCCTGTAGTTTGGTTTTCCACTTTCATTTTGAGCGTGACTCCAAATCCAGACCTCCATGGGTTGATAAATTTGATTTCCATTGATAATTTTTGTGTGATTTTGTTGTCAGCACATTCAACTATGTAAAGAAAAAAGTATTTAATAAGAATATTTCATTAATTCAGATCTAGGATGTGTTATTTTAGTGTTCCATTTATTTTTTTGAGCAGTGTAGATTTTTCTATTGTGTTATTGACTGTACATTTGTTTATCCCATGTGCAACTCTGTGTAGTTGTTTTTGTCGCACTGCTTAGCTTTATCTTGGCCAGGTTGCAGCTGTAAATGAGAACTTGTTCTCATCTGGCCTACCTGGTTAAGGCTAAAATCAACTCTAACCGTACCATGACTTCAATCCCAGATCAACCTTGTAAACCTTGCCAATTTCATAATTACAACTGTAGGATCCAGAGAGCCTTGTGTAAGACATGACATCTTAGTTTCCTAGTCTACACCGTGTTGAGCCATATGCCACCTGGGTGCTATATGTGGCCTGGAGTCGTCTTTCTGCCTATGTTAATCTCTTAATACTACAGCTGGCCAGACATTTACTAAACATAGGGCAAACACTGCAGACCAGCAATAGACTCACACTCAGATTAACAAACAAAATATACATTCACACGGACCAAATCCCTTGAACTCCAGGAAGACTGGACAGTATCAACTCCTTGGTAAATATACAATATAAGCAGGCTGGACACAGTAAGTCACGTACCTCATCAGACATGAGGGTGGCGATAGCGCGTCCGATCTCATGGTAAGAATTGGCTTTTCCTTTGGGCCCCAGCAGCACGAATAAAAACCTGAAAGGAAATGGAGAAAAAAATAGAAGGATATTCAGAAATAGACAGTTAACAAAAAGCCCAAATTGGGTAAAACAGTGGTCACTAGTGGTTGAACTCTATAAATACAGTACCAATCAGCCTCTACAGCAGGCCTGGGTAATTCCAGTCCTCGGGGGCCTGATTGGTGTCACACTTTTCCCCCATCCCTAGCAAACACACCTGAATTAAACTAATTACATTTTTAACTGAAGATCATGATTATTTGATGATTGGAATCAGGTGTGTTAGCTGGGGCAAAAGTATGACAGCAATCAGGCCCCCGAGGACTGGAATTGCCCAGGCCTGCTCTACAGGCTATGAGATATAGTGGTGGTGATTGTGGTTGTAGTTGGTGTCAGCGGTCATTAGGGTACCTGGTAGGGACGGGGACCTCTGTCAGAGCTCCCAACATGACAGCCTGCTGCAGACGGACGAACGCCACGAAGGGCGAATCCAGGAAGTCCACCTCTCCGACCAGGACGTTAGATGCCTCGGCATCACGAGGAAGCTTCTTCATAAACTTATTCTTCAGCTACAGATGGTGAGGGGGGGGGGGGAGAAAGATAGATTAAGAGAGAGGGGGGGACAAGAGATAAAGAGAAAGGGGAGAGAGAGACAGAGTTGAACAAAGAGTAAGAGCAGAGAGAGAGAGAGAGAGCGAGAGAGAGAGAGCATGAGAAACTTAAAGATAGAGACAGAAAAAGAGGAAAGAAAGCAATGAAATCCTAGCCTTGACCCACATCTATTCAAAAGACACGGTGCTTGGCACGACTGTCCTTATCAGAGTAGAATGAGAAAAGCAGCAAAGGTATTGTAACAATGGGCATTTCACATGCTCCAAAGTTGTACACAGTTCCATGAATGAAATGGGGCCGCACAGTACAACCCGTCCCCGGCACATTGGCATTGCATGCTGTATTATGTGGCAACATTGCAGCTCGTAGCGTCTGTAGAAACAGATTAAAGCAGCTTTTAATCACTCTGTGACTCACTAACTCACTGAGAAAGGACACATAACGAAGTCCTTTCTGTTCATTGGTTATACACTTGAACAAGTCTCTAGAATGACATGTAATGAGAATGTAACACAGTAGCAACAGAAAAGATTCCCCTCTGTGCAACTGTATACAGAATAACAGGCCAGGTGAATGCATACCAGCCCTTCCCGTTAGGTCAATGTGCCGGTAAATTCAAATTAAGGCCTAAGTGGGACACTGACGTACTACTTAGTCCCAGTGAAATGTAAAAAAAAAACACTAAACATCCAGAGACCTCGGGCGAGGAGATGATCAACTAAGCAAGGCCTTGGTGTTTTATCAAAGGCCAGAGCAATTTGACAAATGAGCTACTGTTGTCAGTGTAATTCCCGGAGTTAGTTACTGTGTCTATGTACTGGTTTCAGCAGGCTTCAGGAGGAGTAGCAACATTGGCACTAAACACTTAAGAGAGAGTGTCAGGGGTCTTTGTGTGTTAGGCTCATAGGCTTTATCAGTCGAACAAGGCCACACAACCCTAGGAACACACTCCATCACACAAACACACACGCTGTGCCCAATCTTTGACCCTGCATAGTGTTAGTGCAGGAGTTGAAATTTAGAGTGCACAAACACAGACGCACACACACACAATAATATCCTCACCTGGTCTCTATCTGGTTGGTCAGAGAAGTCGCTGAGGCTGTTAGAGGTCAGGTTCCGATGGGTCGTGGCTGGGCTACCTGTGGGGTCGGAGGTCAGAGTTCAAAGACCAGGACTGAGAGGGGTCACCGTGTCCATTAGTGCACAAAACAGTCAAATGGTTCTATAGCGTTCTGAAATGGAGGTGAGTGTTTCTTATTGGACCAGGTAGTCCCTCCCTGTTTCAGGCAGTTTTGTTCCGTTTGGTACCTAATGAACACAACCCTGGGGTCCAACAAAGTCACTGAGATGAAAGGTAAAGCACAAGTCAGAGAAAAGACAAAGGCCCAGTGAGATTAGACTGATCTCAGAGAAGGAGATGAAGAGAAACAGAAGAAAATAGGAACAGAAACTTCAGAAGGAACTAATATAAATCTGGAAGGCTGCCAGGGCTTAGTTAAGCTTTAGGGCCGATGCCAGCTGCAGTGGATCAGATCTTCTGACTGAAAGCTCCCACTGCCGTGCCCTGTTCGTCTCTGATCTGATGCCAACTGGTCCCTCACTGACACGGCAAAGCAGAGAGAGGGCACGGACACTCAGTCGTGTTTGTAGTCTATGGTGGGGTTGGTGGGCGAGTGGGAGAGTGGGAGAGATAGCCAGACTCCGTGAGAAGGCTGGCTTGGCATTGCAGTTCTGTTAACCTGACAAAGTTGGTCAATAGTCAAGTAGGGTCTACATTAGCTAGTTGGTTGTTTACTATTTCTCTGGGCATGATAGACTGTGACTTGGATGCTGTTTGATGCAGTCGTATAAAGAAATCCTCCAAAAAGGGTGGACTGATCGTGATTTCCCATGAGAGTATTATTTTCAGTCATCTATGCTAATATCAGCAATACAAGTTTGGATCGCAAACTAGCACATAGACTATTGTCAAGGTATGTGTTATGACCTGTTATAGACTATGTTATATGACTATTATAACCTGACTTACACAGGTATCCCACACTAGGGTGTTGTAATGCATTATAACCTGACTTATTGAAAAATGTCCTTGTTTTAGAGTGTTGTATTGCATTATTTGCGTATGACTTACACAGGCATTCCAAAAAATGTCCATGTTAGAGTGTTGTATTGTTTTATAACCTGACTTACAAAAGTATCCCACACAAGGGTATGTTATAATGCATTATAATATTATAATCAGGGGTTGAAACCGGTTCAGGGAACAGAACCGAAAACCAGAAAATAATGACATTTTGTAAGGAACAGAAACGGAACCTGGAACGAAGGTTATCCATACTGTTCCGGAACAGAACCGTTGTTTTAAAAGCTGGGAACCAGTTAATAATATTATTTTACATTACAGACATTTTTTTCTAGTCCCACAACAAAACGCAACAAAAGCGCCAATGCAAAGCCCTCACTCTGTAAATCATAACTTATTCCAGTGGCTGCCAGCAAGCTGATAATCGTTGCCTGTGTGTGTTTAAGCTACCTGCCTATCCCCACCTCCGAAGAATAGCTACTGTACTTACGTTACAAACTTGATTTAGAAGATAGAGATTTTCTATTAATTCCCTTTTTTTAAGGATACTATAGGCATAGTTATTACATTTCACATTGGATTTAATAACTACAAAAAGGTAAGACGTGTTTTTAACTCTGGTACGGCTCTGCACACACAAGCTTGTTATCTACCTAACAAGCTGCCCAGCGCTTCAAGTCTCCTCAAGTTCAGAACTTTATTTTTTTATTTTGCTAGCCGGAACAGTGGAACAAATCTTTTTAAAATAGTGGTTCTGTTTAGAACGAAACAATAGGAAAATAACTTTGGTTCCAACCCCTGGTTATAATGCATTATAGCCTGACTTACACAGGCAAGCCTTGTGCCATATGTGTTATAACCTGACTTAATAAGGTATCCCATGTGTAATAAATGCATTATAACCTGACTTACTGAGGTATTGCATGCTGGAGCTCCTTTGGACCTCCTCTATCGGTTCCTCAGAGCCAAGCGGGGTTGCATAAGGCACAAATTGGGACTGGGACTGGGGGTGGGAGTGGGGGAAGGGCTGGGGGTGTTCATGGGGACTGCGTGCTTTAGTGCAGACAGAGCATCCAGAGAGAGAGAGAGAGTGCGTAAATGAGTGAAGGAAGGAAAGGGAGACAGGGAAAGGAAAGAAGTGAAAAGAAGAGAAAAGACAAGAACTTATTAGACTTTTCCTACAAAGCCAGTGTAGAGAATGTTAGTCTGCTCAGGAGAATAAAGAGTGCAGTTAGAGGTTAGAGAGAACAAGAACAATCTCACACACTTCAAAGTGCAGTACCGTATTACCGTGAGCGGCTATCAAAGCAGTTAAGGTTTTGATAAATAATTCAATCAGATGCTGTAAAGTCTGAATCCATTTCGGAGATAGTAGTTTTTTGAAGAAAAAAAACACAAGCATCAACACTCAGGGTTACAAGAATCTTGCCAGGCACATTCACATGGTTAATAGTCCAGTCTATTGCCATATACAGCTGAAGTCGGAAGTTAACATACACATACAGGTTGGAGTCATTAAAACTCGTTTTTCAACCACTCCACATATTTCTTGTGAACAAACTATAGATTCGGCAAGTCGGTTAGGACATCTACTTTGTGCATGACACAAGTCATTTTTCCAACAATTGTTTACAGACAGATTATTTCCCTTATAATTCACTGTATCACAATTCCAGTGGGTCAGAAGATTACATACGCTAAGTTGACTGTGCCTATAAACAGCTGGGAAAATTCCAGAAAATGATGTCATGGCTTTAGAAGCTCCTGATAGGCTAATTGACATCATTTGAGCAAATTGGAGGTGTACCTGTGGATGTATTTCAAGGCCTACCTTCAAACTCAGTGCCTCTTTGCTTGACATCATGGGAAAATCAAAAGAAATCAGCCAAGACCTCAGAAAAAAAGCCAAGACCTCCGCAAGCCTGGTTCATCCTTGGGAGCAATTTCCAAATGCCTGAAGGTACCACGTTCATCTGTACAAACAATAGTACGCAAGTATAAACACCATGGGACCACACAGCTGTCATACCGCTCAGGAAGGAGACGCATTCTGTCTCCTAGAGATGAATGTACTTTGGTGCGAAAAGTGCAAACCAATCCCAGAACAACAGCAAAGGACCTTGTGAAGATGCTGGAGGAAACAGGTACAAAAGTATCTATATCCACAGTAAAACGAGTCCTATATCGACATAACCTGAAAGGCCGCTCAGCAAGGAAGAAGCAACTGCTTCAAAACCGCCATAAAAAGCCAAACTACGGTTTTCAACTGAACATGGGGACAAGGATCGTACTATTTGGAGAAATGTCCTCTGGTCTGATGAAACAAAAATAGAACTGTTTGGCCATAATGACCATCATTATGTTTTGAAGACAAAGGGGGAGGCTTGCAAGCCTAAGAACACCAACCCAACCGTGTAGCACTGGGGTGACAGCATCATGTTGTGGGGGTGCTTTGCTGCAGGAGGGACTGATGCACTTCACAAAATAGATGCTATCATGAGGAACGAAAATTATGTGGATATATTGAAGCAACATCTCAAGACATCAGTCAGGAAGTTATAGCTTGGTCGTAAATGGGTCTTCCAAATGGACAATGACCCCAAGCATACTTCCAAAGTTGTGGCAAAATGGCTTAAGGACAACAAATTCAAGGTATTGGAGTGGCCATCACAAAGCCCTGACCTCAATCCTATAGAAATTTTGTGGGCAGAACGGAAAAAGTGTTTGCGAGCAAGGAGGCCTACAAACCTGACTCAGTTACACCAGCTCTGTCAGGAGGAATGGGCCAAAATTCACCCAACTTATTGTGGGAAGCTTGTGGAAGGCTACCCGAAACGTTTGACCCAAGTTAAACAATTTAAAGGCAATGCTACCAAATACTAATTGAGTGTATGTAAACTTCTGACCCACTGGGAATGTGATGAAAGAAATAAAAGCTGAAATTAATCATTCTCTCTACTATTATTCTGACATTTCACATTCTTAAAATAAAATGGTGATCCTAACTGACCTAAGGCAGGGATTTGTTACTAGGATTTAATGTCAGGAATTGTGAAAAGCTGAGTTTAAATGTATTTGGCTAAGGTGTATGTAAACTTCTGACTTCAACTGTATGTACCTATGACATCTTTAATGCAATCAAATGATGGCCCATAATGGTTGATCATACACTACACCATATCCTATAGAATTGATGACAAAGTCCACCAGAGGGAAAAATCTATCATTGTAGATGTGATTGGTAGAACTTATTGGGATAAGGTAGGAAGTAGGAGGTAAGGACAAAACAAATAAAGACTGCAACAAACTGGCATCTGCATTACCATTCTGGTCTTGGTTGGAAAACAGCCTGCTTGCACTGGACACCGTCTTGCCGATGTCGGCAAGAGAGCGCAGGTTGGACTTCTTGGTCTGGTGACGATGTTTCCGTAGCAACGTGTACATGACTTGATCCTTCAGCTCGGCCTTCAGCTGACCAATCTCGATCTGGTTGTCAGTGATCAACTCTGAGAGAGGGAGAGGGGGGGCAGGGAGAGGCAAAAGGGAATGAAGAGCATGTCAATATTGAGGACACTTGGTTTCAAAGAGCACTGTTTTGCAATGTCCCAATTGTAAAAGCACTGTACAGTCAGACACACTGACTGATGATTTTGTGTGTCTGGTGCAGTGAGATGCCGGGGCTTATGGGAAGTGTAGTTGTCTTACCGACCACCTGTGGTAGAGTGGAGGCCTCCAGGTCCAGCAGGATGGTGCCTTTCTCGATACAGTTCTTCAGCTCAAACAGACTGTGAAGGGACAGGGTGGCCACGTGGGGCTTACTCCAACGCTCTCCTCCCTTTTCCACCTTCTCCTCAAACTTTATCCACCTAGAGAGAAATAGATTAAGACAGAGAGAAAGAGAGGGTGAGAGGGTATGGGGTGGGGGGGTTAGAGAGAGACAGACCCAGAAAGAAATAGATACAGAGACAAACAGAAGGAAAGGGAATAACCTTGGTTAAGTTTGATTTTAAAAATCCTTAAATCATCATTACGGAGACGCAGGTTCTGCAAGGTAAGTTACCTCACAATAAAGGTCAGTAGAGGAGGACAATAAAAACATCCCAACAAAGCGTTTCATATCATTTCACAGCCAAAAACAGGTCGAAGACAAAAGGAGACAAGGACAGTTCTTTTTTTTTGTTACAAAACAACCCCTCTATGTCATGCATTCCTCACTGTTCACGGAAAATAGCAGGGGATGCGGGACGACGCAATACAAAAACTGTACATTTCCATACCGAACGTGGTTCTGTCCATTGCCAAGTACAGCGGTTCTTCCTTTAAAAGTTGCGGCGTACCGCAGCACAGTTTGCGGGGTGCCGCAGAATCCTATGGCACGTCATTTAAGTGGCATTTATTGTTGCCAGAATGATGCAATTTACCACAATCTGTCGCCATCTACCACAAACGGTCGCGGCGTAAGCTCCAAAACGTTTAAAGGAAGAAAACCTCTTTAACCGTACACATCAAAGCATCTTAAAATAACCGTCTCTAAACTAAGACAAGGACCACACACACCCTCTCTGGATCCTTGAGAGGGAAAGGTTTATCCCTTTAGAATTCTTCTCATTTCTCCATAACAAAGAGCTATTCACCTGGTCCAGGAGAGGGTGAGGGCATGGGGTTTCCTAGGGGGATAGAGTGTCCCTATGGTCATAACTCATGCTCCACCGAGCCTCATCTAACCTCAGTCCCCCTGCCTCACCTCCATTCAGGCCCCTGGAGGGGAGAGGAGACGGGCCTCCTCAGGGGAGGGAGGGAGGGAGGGAGTGAGGGGACACTCACATCCTAGGGATTTACTTTCCCTCTAATGGGGAGACAGGGATGAGGGAAGGGGAGGGAGAGAGAGGGACAGGTAGCTGGAACCCACAGGGAGTTTGAGGGTGGACTGAAATCTTCTAACGCACACTTCAGACACCGAACATATGGCGAGGCGAACGGAATAGAAATTAAGAGTGGGCTGGCATGGTTGAGAGCTTTGCTTGACATACTGATTGGTTTCATACAACCGTTGCAGACTTCCTCTTTGGATTTGTGTCAAATTCAGGCATAACACCGACTTCTTGTTTTAAAGAAACCATAAAGTTTATTGCACTAAAAATACAAATAAAGATTCACACACCTGTGCAGTGCTGAAGTTGACGTTTGAAACTGTGAATATGATTGGTTTAATGTGTCCCAGTTAATGTAACGTGTCTTCAGATTTCATAACTCCCTTTTACTAAGGAATCAGGAAGAGTCTCCTCATCCCTAAAATAAACCATGAGATCTGTTAGAGATAGCGATATTAGGCCTACTGTGCAACGTAGACATTCAATTTGTACGCTGATGTATTGCCCATCGGTTATGAATGTTTCAACCGCTGTGTTGAGAAGTCATGTTTTTACCGTCTTTCCTGGCTTCAAAGAACACCAAAAACTACTCTAACCATGAGCCTTAGCCTCACCTGAAAAGCTGAGACCATGACTGTGCTTCCGTTGTGGGTGTGGTAGAAAGCAACCTTTATTTGCATGCAATTATCATATATTAATACGCATGACCATTTCTCCCGACAGTGGAAGAACGGCTCTGGCTCGCTGCATGAAACAGAGGCGGGCTTCACCTGCACCGCACCAACAGAGCGGCAGAGGCTGCCGAACTATCGTCAAAGGTCCGACGAGGCGCACTTTTTCAGACGGCACTCTACCCCCGCTCTTCCAAAGAGTGGCATTTTTCGTTTCTGTTCGGAGTGGTGATAGAGCAGTGTTTGAACTAGGGCTAAGACACTCAAGGCACTCTCAATTCAAGTATTACAGCAGGGGCTTATTGGAGGTTTTAAGTGAATGGGTGAAGGAGCACGTATCTTTCAGTATGTGTGTACATGTCTCTGTCAGTGAGTGGTAAGGTGAGAAAGAAAGGGAGGAAACAGAGAGAGAAAGAGAGAGAGAGGGTGGGGGCAAGAGAGAGAGAGAGGGGGAGAGAGGGGGGAGCGAGAGAATGATAGGGTGTGAGTATCAGTGTGTGGGTGTATGATAATAGATAGGCCTGCTACTGAAACTCAGAGGTGTATTGATATGTATGAAGCAGATATTTGTTTCCCTAAAGAGAATGTCCATTGTCTTCCACCTGCAATGCTGTTACTGTCTCCCTCCGTCCGTCTGTCACTTTGAGTCAACCAGGAACTCACTGCTGCTAGTAAAAACAACTGACGTATTTGGCTATTTCATTACTGTTCCTGTGTCCTAAATGGCACTCTATTCCCTATTTAGTGCACTACTTTTGACCAGGGCCCTTAGGGTCAAAACTTTATATGCATTAAGCGTATCAGAGTACTGATACTGATGTTGGATCAGATCCGTTTAATCTTAAATCATCTACATATGTAGGAACTAGCCAGCAGCATACCACCCTGCATACCACTGCTGGCTTGCTTCTGAAGCTAAGTAGGGTTGGTCCTGGTCAGTTCCTGGATGGGAGACCAGATGCTGCTGGAAGTGGTGTTGGAGGGCCAGTAGGAGGCACTCTTTCCTCTGGTCTAAAAAATATCCCAATGCCCCAGGGCAGTGATTGGGGACACTGCCCTGTGTAGGGTGCTGTCTTTCAGATGGGATGTTAAATGGGTGTCCTGACTCTCTGAGGTCATTAAAGATCCCATGGCACTTATTGTAAGAGTAGGGGTGTTAACCCAGGTGTCCTGGCTAAATTCCCAGTCTGGCCCTCAAACCATCATGGTCACCTAATTAATAATCCCCAGTTCACAATTGGCTCATTCATTCCCTGTAACTATTCCCCAGGTTGTTGCTGTAAATGAGAATGTGTTCTCAGTCAACTTACCTGGTAAAATAAAAAAAGTAAGTTTGCTACAGCAGGAAAAGAATCCTGCAGCAATGTGAATTAATGGACATTTTGTAGGGGTTTCCATTTTCCATTAGGGCAAATCAAGTCTGAAATGTCAAAGTGGAAATGACCAACTTTAGAAGCCTTTTTAAAACTCAAATACACTACAAGTTTGCATTTCCTGCTTTGCAGGGAAATTTACAGCAACAAAAGAGTGATCAAATTGAAATCCTACATCTGTAAAAGGCATAATGTATCCTAAATCAACACTCTGAAGCGCTGTCAGAAAGCCACCTGTCCAGAAAGAAAATCACATGGTAGGTAACTGAGGTTGTGTTCTGGGTTCACTCAGGGGACAGTGCAGTGTTGTTCATCCAGATAAGAGTGGGCAAGGAGTTCACTGAAGGACACACTATTCTCCTATGCAGGAATTCATGTTAGTAATGGGGGGGGGGGGTATACCGTTACATATCGCAATATTATTTTGGACGATAATGTATTGATACTTTGACTCCAAGTATCAATATTTTTTTAAATATAATACAAAAATATATAATAATTTGTTGGGTAGCATTAGCTCTAGTCGGCTGTACCTGCACTAAAACAATTGTTCTTCCTATAGCTTGTTCTCCATCTTCAATAGTGAGCCAACATGTTTTCAGCACTTTTATTTTCATGACTGATGAAAACTAATTCTCGTGCTCTCTCTGCAGCAGACATACACTGAGTGTACAAAACGTTAAGAACACCTTCCTAACATTGAGTTGGGCACGTCAAATTGCAACACAGGCACAGTATCGAATTGCACCTAAATATCATGATAATATCGTATCGTGAGGTCCCTGACAATTCCCAGCCCTAATTAATGTACGCACATGAACACTCCCCTACATCTATACACACACCCGCTACTGCAATATACCACAACTGGGTTTGTGTTGGTGACAAGGGGGTAACGTTACTAAGCCTTGATGGACTAAGGGAGTTAAACGTGTAAAGCCATGACATTTGAACTGACGCACATGAGTGACTTGAGTGATTTACTGACCAACTGACCAAGTCTCCAACTAAAGGAAAGAGCCAGTGGGTGTGTGTGTGTGTGGGGGGGTACGGTACACTATATATGCATGTGTATAGATGACCGCTCACCTGGCTGTCTCCTTCCACTCCATCTCCTGTCCGTCGACGGCCAGCAGTTCGTCCAACTCAGTGAAGAGCTGAGGGGGCGGGGGGCCGTCATCCTCCTCACCCAGGATGAACCTGATCCTCTCTGCTGCTGCGGAGACTGGAAGGGGATGGGGAGGAAAAGAGAGAGAGAGAGAGAGGGAGCGGAGAGAGAGAGAGGGAGCGGAGAGAGAGAGAGCGGAGAGAAAGGGAGAGCGGAGAGAGAGAGCGAAGAGAGAGAGAGAGCGGAGAGAGAGAGAGCGAAGAGAGAGAGAGAGCGGAGAGAGAGAGAGCGGAGAGAGAGAGAGCGGAGAGAGAGAGAGGGAGCGGAGAGAGAGAGAGCGAGGGAGAGCGAGAGAGAGAGGGCAGGTGGAGAGAGAAAGAGAGGGAGCAAAGAGAAGAGAAAGATCACATGAGGGTCTGAGGCTCAGTGGTTAAAGCAACAACAAAAAAATCTCATGACTGAAATTTAAGCCAATCTTAGCTCGAGGGCCATATTGAGATTTTGAAATCGAGGGCCGCACAGATTGTTTTATGACCGATTCATTTGTCACAATCAATTCGCGGGCAAGAAAAAGGGCAGTTATTCGATAATACTGTACAAAGGTCCATTTTCATTTCTACATACTTTATCTACAGTAGTTTTAGACGTTCAAGTGTGTCCTGGAGTGTTTTCTTTCACCCAAAATAATCAATCATTCTTACTCAAACCTCTCATGTCATCCATATGACGGAAACCTGTCGCCGTGACGGATAACTTTAACCCCTCGTCTGAGGTAGACCTGTGCCAGTAATATTACTGATCACTACTATTGGCGGGCATGTTGTAGTGTGCTCACTGGCAGCTCCCATCTGTACGTCATCACATTTTAACTCATTATATAAAGACAGGAATTCAGCCAGAAATAAAATACCAGTAACAACATGTGCATGGCCAGTAAATAAATGTGACGGTAAATACATGTGTATGCTTATCTCACTCTACTCTGATCTCCCTACTTCCTAGGAGCAGTGCTTCCAGAATGAGACATACTCACTAAGCCAGAGCTGATGGAATGCGTAGCGTAAGGGAAGACAATCACACACCTGTGTGCATATGCGTTTCAGGAAATGACTTCCTTCTCAGAAAAGGGGTTACGTCTACTTGACACCAGGTGTGTGTGTGTGTGTGTGTGTGTGTGTGTGTGTGTGTGTGTGTGTGTGTGTGTGTGTGTGTGTGTGTGTGTGTGTGTGTGTGTGTGTGTGTGTGTGTGTGTGTATGTGACTAATGAGTCATATCACTTCTAATCCCTCATGGACAGACTATCTGTTTACGCATAGTTTTGGGTTAACTGGGAATTATGTTTCTTAAGAAAGACCGTAAAAATGCAACACAGATAACTCGGTGTATACACAGAGAGGCGTAGCTTCAGAGAGCGTTTGTTTTTGTTTGTTTTTTTTAAAGTTAGAGAAGCCGATAAGCTGACACCCGGAGAGTCAGTTCGTCACAAGTAGATTTGCGAGAATAGATAGAGTTGTATTGACGCTTGCTATCACTTCTATGGATAGGAGAGGGAAAGGTTGCGCCACTCGCGTAGAGTCGATGTTCACAAAGAGGATGTGGAAGATGCCAATCACCAGGCTATTTCTGAAGGAACAGAGTTCCCTACGGAAGCCATTAATAAGCTCCAAAGACTAACTGACTTACTGACACCTGAGGAACACTCTCACACGCCAGAGAGGGCTTAAAGGGTTAATCTGCAGTTGCAACATCCATTTTTGGGGGACTGATTAACGAATGATATGTTCCCATTGATAAATGCCCCCGTCAGCTAAGTTCAACTGCCGCACACCATTCGAACCCAAAATAGAAGCTTGTTCAACGCCAATGTTTAGAAATAAAGTGAATGTCACCAAACACTGTATAGCCTCAAAACACAGTTAAAACTATCATTTTGATATCGTAGATGCTCAGTCCTTGCATCTCTAGCCCTCTAGCCCTCATGAATTTGAGAGTGTTTACATTTCTCCAATCACATCCCTCAGCTTTTTACCGAAACAGGGGTGGGGATGCCTCGGTGTTATTGTTTCAACTTCGGATTGCCCCTTTAAGAGTTGCTTTATATAGTTCACAAAATAATTGGGAAATAATTAGCTGTGGAAAAGTTTTTTTTTTTAAAGTAAGCTTTTAATCCATGGCTAATCACTTTCTGCTCTATAAATACAGTTTTCCGCTGTTATAGTTCATTATATTGATTTCATTTCGAGGACAACTTTGTCCTGTTCCATTCCGAGATGCACATATACAAAGTCATACTGCATAACTGCTCAACATAAACAAAGAGGGAATACATCACACAGTGTAAATAAATATCGCATGATCCAGACAAGACAAGGGGCATCCAGAGTTATATTTTCAGTCTTGTATATGGTACACCAGAATGTTAGGACTCCCTGACATATAAAATACAGACATAAGGGATATTTTCACTAGACTCGAGCATATCAGCTACCCTAAACACACACACACACACGCGCACACACACACACACACACACACACACACACACACACACACACACACACACACACACACACACACACACACACACACACACACACACACACACACACACACACACACACACACACACACACACACACACACACACACACACACACACACACACACACACACACACACACACACACACACACACACACACACACACACACACACACACACACAGGGCCTTAAGGCAACATTTTGTCCCTCTGATGTCTGCAGCGTGTCTGTGTGTGTGTGTGTGTGTGTGTGTGTGTGTGTGTGTGTGTGTGTGTGTGTGTGTGTGTGTGTGTGTGTGTGTGTGTGTGTGTGTGTGTGTGTGGGTACAGGCATGCTAGTGCGCATACGTGTGAGTGTGTATGTGTGTGTGTGTGTGTGTGTGTGTGTGTGTGTGTGTGTGTGTGTGTGTGTGTGTGTGTGTGTGTGTGTGTGTGTGTGTGTGTGTGTGTGTGTGTGTGGGTACAGGCATGCTAGTGTGCATACGTGTGTGTGTGTGTGTGTGTGTGTGTGTGTGTGTGTGTGTGTGTGTGTGTGTGTGTGTGTGTGTGTGTGTGTGTGTGTGTGCGTGTGCGTGCGTGTGCGTGTGCGTGTGTGTGTGTGTGTGTGTGTGTGTGTACATGCGTGCTAACGCGCATACGCGTGTGTGTCCTTCGGTCTTACAGTCTGTCTGACTTTTAGGGCCTGACTCTTACAATGGAGTGTTTGTTAACGCCGTACAGAACCCCATGCCATTCACCTCCTCAATCTACCAACTGGTGTTATCAATAAAAAACGGGCCTTTGTTGCTGTTGCACACAACTCTCAGGTGGACGGCTTCACACTGTTTGCCAAAATCAACAGGATTAAGGGGAATTAGCCAGAGGGCAAAACAGAGTTTGGAAAATCCTCAAAGTTAAAATGTTTGTGCTGTAGACTTGTAGGGTAGGTGTCTGCGTGTGTTGTGGTGGCACGTTACCCGTACTAAGTTTGTGTGGCGGGAACCTGGTTACTGGGATGTATCGCTCAAAACCTCTCCCTTTTCCCGGGATAAATACATGTGTGAAACCGGTCGAATATAATAAATGATTTAGATGAGCAGGATGGCGTGAAATGGAACTGTTCAAGTATATGTGATGTCTAAAATCTGGCTTCTCTACGTCCTCTGCATGATGAATCAACGCTCAGGGTGGGGACAGACCCATCTCAGTACGGAGCGCAGTTCACTATGCATGTAGACCGATCATCTCGTGGTGGTAACTTTATTTCTTGTGACGGGTAGGCTTACATTTGCTGTGGCGTAGTGTATGCTACAGTAATATAAAGACCGAATGCACGTCTAATTTACCCATCTCCATCTGGCTTTCGGAGGTCACCTTGTTTTTTAAACCGTATCGTTCCTGTATCGTATCGGAGCCCATGTATCAAGATACGTATCGAATCGTCTCGAAAGGGAAAGATGCACATCCCTAGTGGCTAACCAGGGTTGGTGACATGACCACACCCTTCTCGAGATCCTGCTATAGACCAACAACAGGACCAGGTGAAGGACATGTGTCAATGATATAATCCTCTTCAGTGTACTAACACTTGGCGTAAGTGGCAATAGCTAAGTTCATCGTCAATACAGTGTGTCAGAGTATTTATGGTTCGGGGGGGGGGACCCCACGGTTCAAGACCGTGTGATGGTATTCCCTCTAGTTACCCTCTCAGTCAACCACAAAGAGCTGTTTACAGCAACATTTCGCAGACAGACAGAGAGGGTGGTTTATGGAAAAGTGTATACTACAGGTAGTGTCAGACAGACAGGCAGACAGAGAGGGGATTATGGTAAAGTACACACTACAGGTACTGGCTGTCTGGCTGGCTGGGTGCCTTGTCACAGCTAAAAGAGTCCCCCATCCCTGAGTCCACCTGGTTCTGTTCCAATGCATCCCAAGCAGAGATAAGAACTCCATAAACAGCCGCTAATGCTTTGTTTTTATTTGTGTGCATGGCTCTGTGTGGATCATACACATAGAAATGTTACAGGGCAAATTAAGGACAGACACCGGCTGAGATATAAGATACCATGGACCACACATTTCAACCAAGAGTATCTCTATGGATCAGTGGAGGCTGGCGGGAGGAACCCTAACCTAACCCTAACCTTAGCAAGCAGTTGCTTTTCAGCAGACAGTTTGTTGACGTTATGACCATCTGTGGAGCATCTACAGACGGAAAATCCGAACTATCCACATTAAGTGTGACCGTGCATTCTGTCCGTCAAAGTTATACAAGACCATAACTCCGTGATCTCCGTCTACCTCCGCGTGGCTTCCCTTTCAAGTGTGTGTACTGACGGTCACGTCCGTGGAGTCAGCAGGATCTTTCAACCGGATCTCAACTCCATCAGTGACCCGAACAGAGGAGAATTCATCTCCTTCCGTCCCCTCTCTTCCTCTTTTCAACCACCAACTAGACATACTGCTACTGCCGCTTGATCGCTGTGTTTCTGCAGCGTGATATTCTCTTTACTGCTGTTAGGCCATCCACTTGGAGCCCCGAAGTAATAAAAACAACATTAAGGGCTATCAACACGCCGGATTAAAGCGGTTAACCCACTGGGCCATCAATTGAAAATAAGAATTTGTAACTAACTGACTTGCCGAGTTAAATAAAGATAAAAAAAAAGAAGTATTACTCATTATTTCAAAGGTTAACTGCACAGTCAAGAGAAACTCAGAATGTGTGAAAGTTGCTTGTGGTGGTTTGGATTATTATGGTTTTGACACGTCTCTATTTGACGGGACACCAAATGAGTTATCACAGACAGAAGGTATGGCACGAGTCTATCATGAGCTTCTGTGTTAGTCAGATTTAGGACAAGCATCTCTGCCCATTTTTTCTCTGGTTTAAGCCTGCAGTATAGAAATAGAATTCTTAGCATAAAAACAACTCCACTTGGATTTATTTGGTTGAGTGGTCTAGTGTGAACCAACAGCTAAAAGTAACATATCCGTGAATACTGATGTAGTGAGGTTTGGTTAACAACGATGTGTTACTAGGCAATACTAGGCCAGGGGAATTAGGTAATAGTTTCTCAGTCAGTGATGCTGTCGATGAACAGTTTTCTAATGTCAACATACTGTACAGTATCCCAAGGCTGACAAACTGAGCGATCTACCAAATCTTTCGAATTAAATGGTTATCAGGATATTCATGAGTGAAACGGTTGGTTGATTATTCCCTATAGTTGTATTCACTGCTTAATTACAGTATATTGGCTTGACTTGTTTACACTCATTTTATTGGTTGTGATGGGTTCTGATTTCTTAACCTTTGAAATAATGACAAATCCTTCTTTTTTTTAACCTTTATTTAACTCGGCAAGTCAGTTAATTACAAATTCTTGTTTTCAATTGACAACCCAGTGGGTTAGCTGCCTTGTTCAGGGGAAGAACGACAGATTTTTACCTTGTCAGCTCGGGGATTTGATCTTGCAACCTTTCGGTTACTAGTCCAACGCTCTAACCACTAGGCTACCTGCCGCCCTACTTATTCATTTCACTGAGGGAGAGATGGTAATATATAACGTTATTGTTAGCCATTAGGGATCCTATGGGAGGAGAAGAGAAACAGTCTGGTACAAGTCACCATGACAGCCTTGAGTTGGAGAGGAGTGAGGAATTTGGACAGAGGTCAGGTCAGATGAAGTGGGGAAGAATATAAATCACTAATCTTCTGGATAGCAACAGAGGTGTATTGGCTGTTCAGATCTGTAAGGAGGAGGCTCAGCATATGAGAAAGGGTTAAATATCAGTGCTTATGTGAATATGTTCTTTGTCTTATGCAGCTGTACGACCCAGTGGGTGAATAAACTTGGTTTGAGCTCGATTAAGCGTCTCGGAGTTTTTTAACTCTGTTTATTTAGAACCTAACAGTTGAAAGATCCATAGATCTATTCACTCCTTGTTTTTACTAGTGGAGATGCATGCTGGGTAGTGTAGTCTCTGCTGTCATTACTCACTGAGAGGTTTGAGGATGTTGGGTGCTGCCTCATCAGCATTCTCTCCGTCCGTTTTGTCCCCCTCTACGTTCTCCGCCGGCCTCTCTTTCCTCTCCTTGTGGCTGGACTTGCGTCGGTGGCGCCGCCTCCGCTGGTAGCTCTTGGGCACGTGTACGCCGATGTACACAGTGTGGTGACCTGCGGGAGAGGGAGAGGGGGCACAATGCAAAGGACGCAGGTCAGATTAGGACGACTACGATTACTATGCCAAGGAAATAACATTAATCCTGCCATGCTGATAATCCGCGTCAAACGGAAGAAATGCACAAAATCAATGAGGATCAGTTGGGTAAGTAAAACTGTGGGATAGACAGGGATGGGTTAGATTTGACAGGGGGAGGGTTGGATGTCAAAGAATACATGTAGATGTATGCCTACTGATCGATATGGCTACCTGCCTTTAGGTATGAATTAGGCTGTTACCAAACAAAAGTTATCTGACAAAACAACCTTTGTTTGTCAAGCTGTTTCCCCTTGGGCCAGTCCGACTGGGATCTGTCCTCATCCTGACACATGCTGGGGATGTAAATAAATTTCAACCACTTCCCGTGCAGCAGCTCTGACAGGAAACTGCTAAACATCTCCAGGAAGTCATTTCAGAGAGAGAAAGAAACAGTCCCACAGAGCCAGATGCTCCAGCTCACAGATTTTTGTATCCCAGCCTGGTCAAAGTTCTTTAGGATTGTATACACGATCCTAATGTACACTAGTGTAGGTATTGGTTACTCTCTGTTATTATCTATGCATAGTCAGTTGAATAACTCTACCTACATGTACATATTACTTCAATTACCTCGACTAACCAGTGCCCCAGCACATTGACTCACATTGACTGAATTATTTTTTGGGTTGTTAGGTTTGTTGGTTAGGTTAGGGCTTGTAAGTAAGCATTTCACTGTAAGATGATGTATTCGGCGCATGTGACAAATAACATTTGATTTAATTTGGTTGGCATGGGTAATCTATAGAAAACAGAACTCACACCTCACTCCCTAGTGCAGGGGTCTCCAACCCTGTTCCTGGAGAGCTACCCTCGTCTTATCAACCAGCTAATTATTCGAATCAGATTAGGGTTGATTAGGTTTGGAGTGAAAACCTACTGAATGGTAGCTCTCCAAGAACAGGGTTGGAAAGAACTACCCTAGTGTGATCTCACACACACATGCTAACATGCTACATTCTAACATGCAACATGCCTATATGTAGCATTCGTAAAGTGGATTGAGGGAGTCAAGTGAAGACATTTTACAGGCTGCTTTTTAAATGTTGCTTATATATTTTCATCTTATCTGAAAGTAGTATTATGAATATTATATTATAAACTAGGCTTTACGAAGGTCACTTAAAATCTGAGCACCGACTACATGGCTGGACAGGCTGTCTTGGGACGTATTAAAAAACAAGCGAAGTTGAGTTCAACCGGGGGTCATCCACCAAAAGGCGAAATCCATTCAGACATAAGGTTGGTCGTGACTGAGTAATGTGGCTTTGAGGGATTTCACATTCAGTTTGACTGTGGCTTTCTGGCTGTTGATTATTTCACTGTGTGGCTCCATGTGAGGTGAACTCTGGTTTTGGAGTTTCTTTGAACTGGGGGAAGTTTTAAGACACAATCTCGCAGAAAGGTGAGATAGCTGGCAGATATGGCTGTGTACACACTGCCTATCATAACTTAAACTGTGGCATGATTGTCTCTCTTTGTGTGTGTGTGTGTGTGTGTGTGTGTGTGTGTGTGTGTGTGTGTGTGTGTGTGTGTGTGTGTGTGTGTGTGTGTGTGTGTGTGTGTGTGTGTGTGTGTGTGTGTTGGCCATTGGGGAGATTAAAGGAGTAAACATCTTCATGGGGGGAGTAGGGCAGGCATTACATCGCTTGATAAACCTGTGTTATGCGCTCCACATCTTTATCTTCAATATTAATCCCTCCTATACTTCATCCCGATATTAGTGGGAAAACCACAACAATAGAGAACCAATAGAAAACACCGACCTGGAGAGAAAGTACTACGAAATAGGGTAGTGGAGAGTGACAGCTGGCAAAAAAAGGATGACGCAGGAGAGAAAGGGGTGGGAGAAGTGATGGAGAGAGGAAGAGCGAGGAAGGGAGAGAAGGGAGAAATAAGAGGGGTAGACTCGTGGAGTTGGTGGTTGAGAGGCATGAGAGAAGGAGACATTATATAATAACATTGTTAGCCATCATAGACGTCACAGAGGCTCAGTGCTCTTACCTTCCACTTCCTCCTCGTCACAGACATGCTTGACGAAGGACGCACCTCTGTCCAACACCGCCTCATCCTCCACCCTGCAAGAACAACAACAGGAACACTGTGAGAACAGGGGAGTAGACCTAGAACACTAGTAGAGCAGGGGAGTAGACCTAGAACACTAGTATAACAGGGGAGTAGACCTAGAACACTAGTATAACAGGGGAGTAGACCTAGAACACTAGTATAACAGGGAAGTAGACCTAGAACACTAGTATAACAGGGGAATAGATCTAGAACACTAGTAGAGCAGGGGAGTAGACCTAGAACACTAGTATAACAGGGGAGTAGACCTAGAACACTAGTATAACAGGGGAGTAGACCTAGAACACTAGTATAACAGGGGAGTAGACCTAGAACACTAGTATAACAGGGGAGTAGACCTAGAACACTAGTATAACATGGGAATAGATCTAGAACACTAGTAGAGCAGGGGAGTAGACCTAGAACCCATGTATAACAGGGGAGTAGACCTAGAACACTAGTATAACAGGGGAGTAGACCTAGAACACTAGTATAACAGGGGAATAGATCTAGAACACTAGTAGAGCAGGGGAGTAGACCTAGAACACTAGTATAACAGGGGAATAGATCTAGAACACTAGTATAACAGGGGAATAGATCTAGAACACTAGTAGAGCAGGGGAGTAGACCTAGAACACTAGTATAACAGGGGAGTAGACCTAGAACACTAGTATAACAGGGGAGTAGACCTAGAACACTAGTATAACAGGGAAGTAGACCTAGAACACTAGTATAACATGGGAGTAGACCTAGAACACTAGTATAACAGGGGAGTAGACCTAGAACACTTGTATAACAGGGGAATATATCTAGAACACTAGTTGAACAGGGGAATCGACCTAGAACCCATGTAGAACAGGGGAATATAACTAGAACGCTTGTAGAACAGGGGAATATAACTAGAACGCTTGTAGAACAGGGGAATATAACTAGAACACTTGAAGAACAGGGGAATATAACTAGAACACTAGTAGAACAGGGGAATATAACTAGAAGACTAGTATAACAGGGGAATATAACTAGAACGCTTGTAGAACAGGGGAATATAACTAGAACACTTGAAGAACAGGGGAATATAACTAGAACAATAGTAGAACAGGGGAATATAACTAGAACACTTGTAGAACAGGGGAATATAACTAGAACACTTGTAGAACAGGGGAATATAACTAGAACACTTGTAGAACATGGGAATATAACTAGAACACTTGTAGAACAGGGGAATATAACTAGAACACTAGTATAACAGGGGAATATAACTAGAACACTTGTAGAACAGGAGAATATAACTAGAACACTTGAAGAACAGGGGAATATAACTAGAACACTTGTAGAACAGGGGAATATAACTAGAACACTACTAGAACAGGGGAATATAACTAGAACACCAGTAGAACAGGGGAATATAACTAGAACACCAGTAGAACAGGGGAATATAACTAGAACACTTGTAGAACAGGAGAATATAACTAGAACACTTGTAGAACAGGATAATATAACTAGAACACTACTAGAACAGGGGAATATAACTAGAACACTTGTAGAACAGGGGAATATAACTAGAACACCAGTAGAACAGGGGAATATAACTAGAACACTTGTAGAACAGGGGAATATAACTAGAACACCAGTAGAACAGGGGAATATAACTAGAACACTTGTTGAACAGGGGAATATAACTAGAACACTTGAATAACAGGGGAATATAACTAGAACACTTGAATAACAGGGGAATATAACTAGAACACTTGTAGAACAGGGGAATATAACTAGAACACTTGAATAACAGGGGAATATAACTAGAACACTTGTAGAACAGGGGAATATAACTAGAACACTTGTAGAACAGGGGAATATAACTAGAACACTTGTAGAACAGGGGAATATAACTAGAACACTTGTAGAACAGGGGAATATAACTAGAACACTTGTAGAACAGGGGAAAAGACCGCTAGCAACATCAGTGTTTCCCGAACCCATCCTCATGACCACCAGCAGCCACTCCACATTTGTTCATTTCCAACACGAGTCCGCCTGATTCAACTTATCAAGGGCTTGCTGATAAGTTGACTAGTTGACCTGAATCAGTTGGGCTAGTACTGGTATAGGTAAGATATGTGAAAAGGCTGGGTCAGAGTGTCTTGAGGACAGGGTTGGGAAACACCACCCATACGTATATATGCACGCATGACTAAGTCGCTTTGGATGAAAGCATCCGCTAAATAGCATATACATTATTATCGGTATGATTATTTATTATTATATTATTAGATCAATAGAGAGAGTCTGTAGCAGTGAGAGCAGTATGCGTGTCATGAACCTAACATCAGAGGCTCCTCTGAGCAGAGACTCCTGTGGTTATGAGGGTGACACAGACACACATGCCTTACCCCTCCAGCTGGCTTCTTACAGTGATCTGCCCTGGCTGTCGGGATTAGCCTAGCTTTACTTAGAACACTAGTTGAACAGACCTACAACACGTGTTACACAAATACACACACACACACACACACACACACACACACAAAGCTTCTTTACTGCAGCTACCTGCACTAAGAGACAAGTTACTCGATCAAAGGCTCAGTGCTGATTTACATCAAGACTGTTATGAGCTCCGTTGTGAAATGTATAGTATGATCACACCACCTACCGTCTATTGCGTTTCCAGATGCGTGCAGAGAGAGAAAAAAAAGAACACGAGCAGATCAGTTAAACAAGCGAATAGTAGAAAGACTCATTAGATGCCGCGTAAAGGGCCTCGAAACGTGTTCTATGCTTATTGGTTCATACCAGGGGCGACAAGTGCGTAGAAGGAATAGAAAGAGTCAAACGTGCTGCTGTTCATTCAATGGCGAAGTACTCTTGCTATAGCTAACCTCCCCCACTTCTACTGTACCAAACGCATTCACACACACACACACACACACACACACACACACACACACACACACACACACACACACACACACACACACACACACACACACACACACACACACACACACACACACACACACACACACACACACACACACACACACACACACACACACACACACACACACACACACACACACACACGGTTGTGCATCGTCAGACCTGTCAAACAGTTAGTGTGCCAGAGTGCAGAAGATCAAATCAAATCAAATTTTATTAGTCACATACACATGGTTAGCAGATGTTAATGCGAGTGTAGCGAAATGCTTGTGCTTCTAGTTCCGACAATGCAGTAATAACAACAAGTTATTAACAACAAGTTAACAACAATAACAAGTAATAAAGTTAACAACAATTACAAGTAATCTAACCTAACAATTCCACAACTACTACCTTATACACGCAAGTGTAAAGGGATAAAGAATATGTACATAAAGATATATGAATGAGTGATGGTACAGAACGGCATAGGCAAGATGCAGTAGATGGTATAGAGTACGGTATATACATATGAGATGAGTACTGTAGGGTATGCAAACATAAAGTGGCATAGTTTAAAGTGGCTAGTGGTACATGTATTACATAAAGATGGCAAGATGCAGTAGATGATATAGAGTACAGTATATACATATACATATGAGATGGGTAATGTAGGGTATGTAAACATTATATTAGGTGGCATTGTTTAAAGTGGCTAGTGGTACATTTTTACATAATCTCCATCAATTCCCATTTTTAAAGTGGCTGGAGTTGAGTCAGTATGTTGGCAGCGGCCGCTAAATGTTAGTGGTGGCTGTTTAACAGTCTGATGGCCTTGAGATAGAAGCTGTTTTTCAGTCTCTCGGTCCCTGCTTTGATGCACCTGTACTGACCTCGCCTTCTGGATGATAGCGGGGTGAACAGGCAGTGGCTTGGGTGGTTGTTGTCCTTGATGATCTTTATGGCCTTCCTGTGACATCGGGTGGTGTAGGTGTCATGGAGGGCAGGTAGTTTGCCCCCGGTGATGCGTTCTGCAGACCTCACTACCCTCTGGAGAGCCTTACGGTTGTGGGCGGAGCAGTTGCCGTACCAGGCGGTGATACAGCCCGACAGGATGCTCTCAATTGTGCATCTGTAGAAGTTTGTGAGTGCTTTTGGTGACAAGCCGAATTTCTTCAGCCTCCTGAGGTTGAAGAGGCGCTGCTGCGCCTTCTTCACAACGCTGTCTGTGTGGGTGGACCAATTCAGTTTGTCCGTGATGTGTACACCGAGGAACTTAAAGCTTTCCACCTTCTCCACTACTGACCCGTCGATGTGGATAGGGGGGTGCTCCCTCTGCTGTTTCCTGAAGTCCACAATCATCTCCTTTGTTTTGTTGACGTTGAGTGTGAGGTTATTTTCCTGACACCACACTCCGAGGGCCCTCACCTCCTCCCTGTAGGCCGTCTCGTCGTTGTTGGTAATCAAGCCTACCACTGTAGTGTCGTCCACAAACTTGATGATTGAGTTGGAGGCGTGCATGGCCACGCAGTCGTGGGTGAAGAGGAAGTACAGGAGAGGGCTCAGAACGCACCCTTGTGGGGCCCCAGTGTTGAGGATCAGCGGGGTGGAGATGTTGTTACCTACCCTCACCACCTGGGGGCGGCCCGTCAGGAAGTCCAGGACCCAGTTGCACAGGGCGGGGTCGAGACCCAGGGTCTCGAGCTTGATGACGAGTTTGGAGGGTACTATGGTGTTAAATGCTGAGCTGTAGTCGATGAACAGCATTCTCACATAGGTATTCCTCTTGTCCAGATGGGTTAGGGCAGTGTGCAGTGTGGTTGCGATTGCGTCGTCTGTGGACCTATTGGGTCGGTAAGCAAATTGGAGTGGGTCTAGGGTGTCCGGTAGGGTGGAGGTGATATGGTCCTTGACTAGTCTCTCAAAGCACTTCATGATGACGGAAGTGAGTGCTACGGGGCGGTAGTCGTTTAGCTCAGTTACCTTAGCTTTCTTGGGAACAGGAACAATGGTGGCCCTCTTGAAGCATGTGGAAACAGCAGACTGGGATAAGGATTGATTGAATATGTCCGTAAACACACCAGCCAGCTGGTCTGCGCATGCTCTGAGGACGCGGCTGGGAATGCCGTCTGGGCCTGCAGCCTTGCGAGGGTTAACACGTTTAAATGTTTTACTCACCTCGGCTGCAGTGGAGGAGAGCCCGCAGGTTTTGGTAGCGGGCCGTGTCAGTGGCACTGTATTGTCCTCAAAGCGGGCAAAAAAGTTATTTAGCCTGTCTGGGAGCAAGACATCCTGGTCCGCGACGGGGCTGGTTTTCTTTTTGTAATCCGTGATGGACTGTAGACCCTGCCACATACCTCTTGTGTCTGAGCTGTTGAATTGCGATTCTATTTTGTCTCTGTACTGGGACTTAGCCTGTTTGATAGCCTTGCGGAGAGAATAGCTACACTGTGTGTATTCGGTCATGTTTCCGGTCACCTTGCCCTGGTTAAAAGCAGTGGTTCGCGCTTTCAGTTTCACGCGAATGCTGCCGTCAATCCACGATTTCTGGTTTGGGAATGTTTTAATCGTTGCTGTGGGTACGACATCGTCAATGCGCTTCCTAATGAACTCGCTCACCGAATCAGCATATTCTTCAATGTTGTTGTTGGACGCAATGCGGAACATATTCCAATCCGCGTGATCGAAGCAGTCTTGAAGCGTGGAATCAGATTGGTCGGACCAGCGTTGAACAGACCTGAGCGCGGGAGCTTGTTGTTTTAGTTTCTGTTTGTAGGCTGGAATCAACAAAATGGAGTCGTGGTCAGCTTTTCCGAAAGGAGGGCGGGGGAGGGCCTTATATGCGTCGCGGAAGTTAGTATAACAATAATCCAGGGTTTTACCAGCCCTGGTAGCACAATCGATATGCTGATAGAATTTAGGGAGTTTTGTTTTTAGATTAGCCTTGTTAAAATCCCCAGCTACGATGAATGCAGCCTCAGGGTGTGTGGTTTCCAGTTTACAAAGAGTCAGATAGAGTTCGTTCAGGGCCATCGATGTGTCTGCTTGGGGGGGAATATATACGGCTGTGATTATGATCGAAGAGAATTCCCTTGGTAGATAATGCGGTCGACATTTGATTGTGAGGAGTTCTAGATCAGGTGAACAGAATGACTTGAGTTCCTGTGTGTTGTTATGATGATCACACCACGTCTCGTTAATCATGAGGCATACCCCCCCGCCCCTCTTCTTACCAGAAAGATGTTTGTTTCTGTCGGCGCGATGCGTGAAGAAACCAGCTGGCTGCACCGACTCCGTTTTAGCGTCTCTTGAGTTAGCCATGTTTCCGTGAAGCAGAGCACGTTGCAATCCCTGATGTCTCTCTGGAATGTTACCCGTGCTCGGATTTCATCAACCTTATTGTCAAGAGACTGGACATTGGCGAGTAGTATGCTAGGGAGTGGAGCGCGATGTGCCCGTCTCCGAAGCCTGACCAGGAGACCGCTACGTTTGCCCCTTTTACGGCGTCGCGTAGGGTCGCCGGCTGGGATCAGATCCATTGTATTGGGTGGAAGGCAAAACACTGGATCCGTTTCGGGAAAGTCATATTCCTGGTAGGAACGATGGTTAGTTGACGTTAATCGTATATTCAGTAGTTCCTCCCGACTGTATGTAATGAAACCTAAGATCACCTGAGGTACCAATGTAAGAAATAACACCTAAAAAACAAAATACTGCATATTTTCCAAGGAACGCGAAGCGAGGCGGCCATCTCGGTCGGCGCCAGGAAACAAGCAGATCCTGCTACTACGACGGAGAGATAGAACATCACTATTCCTCCCATTCACTCTCTCTTGCTCATCTTTTTCATGGGACGTCACTGAACCTGGCACGGACTCTGGAACGTCACGTAATGGAGCAAAGTTCTGTGTTCCCCTTGTTGGATAGTAACTCTTCAGGTCTCGAGACACAATGCAACTACGTTGCATAGGTCAGATTCGCTTTCACGTTCCCATGACTGACCAGCACAACATGGTGTCTATGAGAGAGCTGCTCATACCAGCATGTGTG
The DNA here is from genome assembly GCF_029448725.1 of Salvelinus fontinalis. Classification (NCBI taxonomy): domain Eukaryota; kingdom Metazoa; phylum Chordata; class Actinopteri; order Salmoniformes; family Salmonidae; genus Salvelinus; species Salvelinus fontinalis. Next base: position 16,017,021 of record NC_074674.1, read on the forward strand.
CTCTGATCTCCCAGGCTGGAAAAGTAATGATTTGCATTTTCTGAGCAGGATTTCCAAACACTTGTTACACAGTGTTAAACCATTTCAGCATGTGCATGCATGCATGTCCTGCCCTTTATCTGTGTCCATGCTAATATGTTTCCTATGTGTGTATACTGGTATGCAGGCCTAATTGGGTATTTTGCCTTTAGTCATACGCCTGACAATGACCATACACCTGCTTCAAACGTCCCAGTCGTAGTAGAGAGAACAAAATAGTCTGTGCTAAAAGCCTGCTGTAGGACAGGTAAGTATCTGGTGTATGAGGAAGTAAGGGCTCGTGTTCAGTTCCCTGTACCAGAGTCGGATCGCTTTCTGGGACTACATGGCTTACAAAATCTCCCCTGATCCCCCAGCCAGCCGGCTCTTCCTAGAGCAGGGAGGGCTAGGAATGTGGCTCCTCCAGTCCAGCAGAGACCAGCCAGCTTAGGTGACTTTAGAGACCAGATGTTAAGACCACATGGAGAGCCAGTCTCAGTCAGAACAAGACGGCACAACACAGGGAGAGGAGCAGGAAGGAGATAGTCAAATATTTCCACATTGTGAAGAACTCCCTGCTCCCTCAGACACGAGCTGGGGTGTGAGGTCACCCTGGTGAGAGTCTGCACACAATTCTCTCCAACCAGGTTCCAGCTCATCACCAAAGGCAGTGGTCACTTACAGCTACAGCTGTCCCTCGCAAACATTTATTTGTTCTTTTCTAGTTCCGTGTGCATTTATGCCTGTGTAAGTAATCCTCCGAATGTTATAAAGTGTACGGCATTATGTTTGTATTATATCGCCTCAGCTACACACGTTGTAACTTATAACTTCCACCATTTAAAAGTAGTCAACTGGGTGGGGATTCCTGTGGGTTGGGAGTGATCAGCCAATGATCAGAGAGCAATGTCTTCTTCAAATTGGGTTGCCTAGGGTTTGTAAAACCAAAGACTACAGTGATATCCAGGAGCCAAGACCAAGATTTATACGAGGACGTTGATCCCAAGATCCTGACCCAGAGAGTTGAGACTACGACAAGTTAAAGACTAAAATGTACGTGGTCTTGAGCGGTCTCAAGACCAAAACAACTAGATCAAGAGTCCATGGGTCCTTTCTTCAAATGTAAGAAACTCAAGTCCAGTAAACTCGAGTACAGTACAGTAGAGCACAGTAGAGTATAGTACAGTATATTAGAGTACAGTACAGTAGGGTACATTACAGTACAGTACATTATTGCACATTATAGACATCTTTGTTTTGGCCAAAAATATGTAAATGTTTGGCCTCTTGAAGGGTTGGAGCCCCACTGTCACGTTCCTGACCTGTTTTCTCTTGTTTTTGTATGTGTTTAGTTGGTCAGGGCGTGAGTTGGGGTGGGCATTCTATGTATTGTGTTTCTATGTTGGGTTTAATGTGTTGCCTGATATGGTTCTCAATTAGAGGCAGGTGTTTGACGTTTCCTCTGATTGAGAACCATATTAAGGTAGGCTGTTCTCACTGTTTGTTGGTGGGTGGTTGTCTTCCGTGTCTGTGTATGTCGCACCACACAGGACTGTTTCGTTTTCGTTCGTGTATGTAGTCTGTTCCTGTTCGTGCGTTCTTCGTGTTTATGTAAGTTCACATGTTCAGGTCTGTCTACGTGGTTTTGTTGTTTTGAGTTTATTCAAGTGTTCATCGTGTTTCGTCTTATTATAATAAATCATTATGGATTCAACCTAGGCTGCATTTTGGTCTGATCCCTACTCCTCCTCTTCAGACGAAGAGGAGGAGAGAAAACCGTTACACCCACTGCTTTTTCCTGAAGTGTCCACTACCCACATAGTGGTCCTCTGTAGCTCATTTGGTATAGCATGGCGCATGCAACGTTAAAATGGAAATAGCCTTAATCGCACTGCCCGTGCTGCCACAGATACAAGAGGAGACCTCTATATACAGTGCCTTCGGAAAGTATTCAGACCCTTTGACTTTTTCAAAATTTTGTTACGTTACAGCCTTATTCTAAAATGGATTAAATAAATTAAAAACCTGAAGCAATCTACACACAATACCCCATAATGACAAAGCGAAAACAGTTTTTTTGAAAAACAGAAATACCTTATTTACATACAGTAAGTATTCAGACCCCTTGTTATGAGACTAGAAATTGAGCTCAGCTGCATCCTGTTCCCATTGATCACCTTTGAGATGTTTTTACAACTTCATTGGAGTCCACCTGTGCTAAATTCAATTGATTGGATATGATTTGGAAAGGCACACACCTGTCTATATAAAAGTTCCAACAGTTGACAGTGCATGTCAGAGCAAAAACCAAGCTATGAGGTCGAAGTAATTGTCCGTAGAGCTCCAAGACAGAATTGTGATGAGGAACAGATCTGGGGAAGGGTACCAAAACATTTCTGCAGCATTGGCCAGTCAGAAGCCACTACTCAGTAAAAGGCACATGACAGCCCGCTTGGAGTTGGCCAAAAAGCACCAAAAGACTCTCAGACCATGAGAAACAAGATTCTCTGGTCTGATGAAACCAAGATTGAACTCTTTGGCCTGAATGCCAAGCATCACGTCTGTAGGAAACCTGGCATCATACCTACGGTGAAGCATGGTGGTGGCAGCATCATGCTGTGGGGATGTTTTTCAGCAGCAGGGACTGGGAGACTAGTCAGGATCGAGGGAAAGATGAACGGAGCAAAGTACAAAGAGATCCTTGATGAAAACCTGCTCCAGAGTGCTCAAGACCTCAGACTGGGGGGCGAAGGTTCACCTTCCAACAGGACAACGACCCTAAGCACACAGCCAAGACAACACAAGAGTGGTTTTGGGACAAGTCGCTGAATGTCCTTAAGTGGCCCAGCCAGAGACCGGACTTGTACCCGATCAAACATCTCTGGAGAGACCTGAAAATAGCTTTGCAGCAATGCTCCCCATCCAACCTGACAGAGCTTGAGGATCTGCAGAGAAGAATGGGAGAAACTACCCAAATACAGGTGTGCCAAGCTTGTAGCATCAAACGCAAGAAGACTCGAGGCTGTAATCGCTGCCAACTGTCACTTCAACAAAGTACTGAGTAAAAGGGTCTGAATGCTTATGTAAATGTGATATTTCAGTTGTTTTTTAAAATAAATTCATTGATGAGGGAAAAAAAATATTTTATCAGTTTTTGAAGGCCTAACAAAATATGGAAAAAGTCAAGGGGTCTGAATACTTTCCGAAGGCACTATAGGGTCCTGTATAATTCTATGATTAGACACATACAAAAATGTTGCATGCACACATAGTAGGTTCCGTACCGGTAAGAATGGCAATCTACTTTCGTCTTCTTCTTCTATGGTATTATGGAGGTCCGTAAACAATCGTTAGAGGTGGATGCCGCCACCTACTGTACGGGTGGTATACTATAGAAAAAATATCCGTTGTAGGAAAAGGCAAAAAAAACGACATCCAACAATATAGAAAAATAGATACAGAACATAAACAACATCCCACTCCTTCAGTCACATTCCAATTCAAGTCACATCCCTACACAGGCTTAGGGGCCTGTGAGGGTAGAACATCCTTTTACAGGATTTCTTGCAATGCCTCGGCTGTAAACTCAGAGTCCAAAAAAGCATTCTGCTGCACTCACAATGATATCTTCTTTTGTGCTGTGCAGTTTATGACCATAATAATGCATGATACAAAGTCCACCTTTTTCACATGTAATATATCAGGATCCATTGATTGCCGAGATAAATTCACTGGTGCAGGCCCAAAAACATTGCGTCTTCAATGCCACCAGCTCCTTCCACTCTTCTCACTGCCCTGCAGATAGGAGACACGCTGGACAGCCCTTATTCTCGCCACCTCGGGAGCATGTTTGCCACCACAATTGCAGCATCTAAACTCCACTGGCATTCGATACTCTTCCCAATTGCATACACTTGACACATGTCCGAAATTTTTGCATTTATGGCACTGATTGGGTTTGTGCATGAATAGCCTAACATTACATGAAATAACAACAGTATGGATGAAGTGAATTTCTTCACTCTATCAACCATACGGGTCAGTCGACGGGCACAAACCAATCCACCTACTTCCTCAGGTATTTCATCTGCACACACTTTATGCCCCACCCCAGAGGTAACCCTCTTAGGCACTCTGTTTTGAAGTTCCATACACAAAACATTCCACTCATATATCTCCTTGAGGCACAATGAACACCTCTACTGCTCTGCGGACGCCACATCACCCAACGCATCCATGACATTTACGGATCTCCCAGGTTACATTGGTCTAAAACTCTCACTCCGACAAAAAAAATCTTCAGGGGTTTCCTAGTTTCCATCTAGGGCTGTTACAGTGACCATATTACCGCCACAACGGCAGTCACGAGTCATGACAGCAGTCAAATTCCACGTGACTGTTTAGTCATTAGGCTTCTCCAAGCTCTGATGCTGCTGATGGTCATTAGCAGCCTACCAAACTGCCTGGTACTCAGCACTCTTCATGAGAGCCCATGAGCTCATGTTGCGCAGCATTTCTATAGGCTATGCAATTGCGTGAGAAAACAGAATTTTGATGGCCTCTGTTAAAAAGAGGAGGATCCCATCAGCTATCTATAAGCTAGGCCTACTATATTTATTTCTCAACTTTCCTAATATTAAGCACATTGCTTATCTTTACAACAGGAGTATAGCCTACCTGGCTGGCAATAAAACGAACCCCGGGAAAAGCATCCTCCTTTCGCCATTTAAGTGCATAGATGACATGTATTTTTCTTCCCTGCCTCTGTTTTGATACAGGTGCATGATAATAGTCCATTCTAAATCAAAACAAATTTCACACATACATAATTTAGCATATGTAAAGACAAGATTAAATCAAGAATAGTCTGATGGGTGACAATATTAGCCTATCACTTGTGAATGATATATTATCCCTTGTGAATGATGCCCAGCTTGTGGGCACTAAGGCAAAATATAGCGCATGCCTTTTTTTGTTGTTGTTGACTTTTCCAAATCATGGTCGCACACCTCATGTAGCCTAGTCCATAGGCGTATATGTTTTGATAAGGTTTGCATCACAACTAAAGTGAACAAATTAACTTCATAAAATGAAGCACATTAATCGGCTTTACAACGGGTGTAGAGCCTAACTGGCATACATACGCAGGGCAAGAGTTTCTCGCACAGAATAGAATAGATTAACTTTTTTACTGTGGAAGATAGTAGATTGACATAGGCTAGTGCTTTTGCTGTTCGTTAGGCCTACTCATCTTGTAGAAAAGTAAATGTGGACAGTTCTTACATCTTCGATATACACCTCGGAATATAGGACCTGTATCTTTGTTAACCGCTTAACACAGAATAGCCGCAAGTGTGCACACTCCCTCAAATCATTTGGAGAAAATACCCATTCTATTGTATTCAGCTGTTCAATTGTATTCTTCATACTATAAAATAATATAAAATAATGCCATGTCTGCTAAATGAACTAGTGTAGCCCACAGCCATTTGGCATAGCCAGATCAGGACCTAACATAAGCCAAACTCAGTATGCTATTCTGTTCTTCTCAAAAATACTCAATTTTATTCATATCATGTTTCTTTAGACCTGTATAAAGTAAATAATGGATTTATTGTGAAGGTGTAGGCTTTATTACATAGATTTTTGGGACTTTTTCAAATGTAGATGTTCCAAAGTCCTGCATCAGTGGCTTGTAGGAGATGCGTGGAAACCAGGAGATGCTAAATGTGTTTATGTTAATTAACGTTCAATTACCGTGAGACCAGCAGGCATTTGCTTGACAATCACCGGCTGACTAAATTTCATAACCGCCACAGTCCTATTACCACCATAAGTGTACTTCTCATGTTTCCTTTATTTTTCACCACTGTCACCCACTCATTCTCACTCTCTGTGCTTTCATCTTCAACAGACTCGCCAACAGTTTTAAACAAAACATACATTTCCGCCATCTTCCTTCGTAAGTATCAATCACACAACGTCTCAATCTACTTTCACCCCTGGTTACAACAGGTTGTTGTTCGCCAGCTCTACCCCTTCCGGCGTCTTCATGTTAGTCAGCCATTTAAAGCATTACTTTGTTCTCCCACGCAGTTTATATTACAGCTAATATCCCAGGAAACAGGGGACATCCTGAGGACATTCGGCAATGTTCCCATTAGTTCCCTTAAGGGTTTCAGCACGACGGTATCCCACTGACGTTCTGAGAACGTTCTAAGAACGTTGCATGATGGTCCCAAGGGTATGTTCTCTGAGAGACCTTTGTGTAATTCCCATCAATGGTCCCAAGGGAACGTTCTCTGGGGGATCTTTTTATAGTTACAGGTTTGTCATGGCCCACTGAAGGTCCCCTGAACGTTCTTGGGACGTTGTGTCCTGGTCCCCTGGAGGTTTTGTCTAGCTCCCGGTTTATCCCAGGGATGTCCTATAAAACGTCCTCTTGGGTGTCCCTGAGACTAACCGGGAACAAGACAAAACCTCAAGGGGACCATGACACAACGTCCTGACCACTTTAGGCAGCCATTTCATGACCTCCCGGAGAGGTCCTAATAACTCGTTATTGTTTGCATTACTCATGTGTATTCCATCAACATATTATGTATGCGTATTCCCTATAATGTTTACCATTATGTTAATGTGTACATTTCTTCATATTATTATGCGTATTTATACCACTACGTTCATGAATATCCCAGTTTATTACCATTGTACTACTATGTCACACTACTGTGTTGATGAATCCTTGTACAATTCTAATCGTATTATCGTTCCCATCTCGCCTGTAGAAGCCACACTATACTACTGTTTTCCTTCATTACTCTTGGATTAAAATGTTCACAGTGAACCAACCGCTTAGAGCAGGGGTGTCAAACTCATTCCACGGAGAGCCTAGCTGGTTTTTGTTTGTTCCTTTCAATTAAGGCCTACACAACCAGATGAGCGGAGTTCCTTACTAATCAGTGACCTTAATTCATCAATCAAGTACAAGGGTGGAGCGAAAACCCGCAGGCACTCGGCCCTCCGCGGAACGAGATTGACACGTGGCTTGGAGTGTCTGTCTGACAGAAGATACAGGGGCTAGGGTCGCACTCCCAGCACACAAGCGCACTTGGTATTCTACATACCTGCACAGTGTTCTTAACCTGTAGACTTGGGTCACATCAGTAGAGAGAGTTCACTCATTTTCCATCTCTCTACCCCCCCTTCATATTATCTCTCTTTTCATGTCTCTGTTCCCCTTCTTATTCTCTCTCCATCTCTATCCCCCCTTTTTATGCTAACATAAACAGACAGATTAAGGCGCGGACAGAACGGTAGGATTGTCAAGCGTCTGCCGGCCCAAGAGCAGTTAGCATTTCTGAACAGAGTGCCATCGTAATTTGTAAACCAAATGCACACCGACTCTACATGTAGAAACGGGGGGAAATTACAGCCGTCAGTCACCAACGGCAGGTGGTCCCCATAGCACACCGCGCAATCGGTCTGGTAAGTTCTCCTTTAGACAGTCAGTCAGTGGTTCCGGCCTTGTGGAAGAGTGATGAGTGAAGGCGTTGGTACGGGGATTAGCAGTTTGCTTCCACATGGTTTCCGGGTTCACCAGTGGGGTTGTAACATTAGAGGGTACTGGAGAGGGGCTGTTGTTCATCTGTGGTTTGATGGCAGCAGCGATACATACTGAACATACCTACAGTCCCTAATGTAAGCTATACTTCGTAAATCTACAAAACATATGGGTAATTGGGCACTCTCAGTTTTCAATACAGATCATTGACAGAATGTCAGAACTGTGACCATCCCTCTTCCTTACTGTCTTTAGATTTAAAAAATAATATACACGTTAACTTAACAACAATATATAATATAGTCCTGTAGACACATATCCAACAGGTGATTTTCACTGAAGACAAATGTGGTATTTCACATTCAACTTTTCGAGCACCTTGGACAGCAAGGTACACTAGCAAATGCTTATTTTCTCCCTTTTCACTGCCCCGGGCTGGAATAACACTGCTACACAGTTTGAAAAAGAAATAATAAACAAAGACAGGAAGGATACAACTTGTTCCTGAGATAGATAGCACCAGCTAGCAGCTCATCTGCATTTCCCCAGCGGAGGGACAGCCTTATCACTCCATTATCTGGCCTTCAGATATGATTGGGGTCAGGCCATAACCATAAAGTTGAAGCAACGCTGCCAACATCAAACACACAGGGGAGAGGCGTGGCCTGAGGGCCTGGCATTAGGCCATCCTGCCATGCTCTGACAAAGTTTGGACTCAGACTCTCATGTACCCTCCTTTGGTTTTCCATTCTTAAAGGAAAGAATGGAGGAAAGAATGGGAAAAGGTTTAGTTACCACAGAGTTGTGTTTTGAGCGGGATCAAAGCAGCCTTGAGTTTCATTGTGTTTCTTTGTGAGGTAAAGGAGGGATTGAAATGGGGGGGGGGGGGGGGGGGGGGGGGTTGTACTATACTCCACCTCTCACCATTATCTTCTTGGTTCTTCTTCTTCTGTCTTTCCAGGACAGCCTATGTGCCTTCCTGGTGCGAACAGTTACAGAGTCATATCTGTCACACAGAGGACAGTCCATGGCCTCAGTCAATCCCTCCAAGATACTACGTGCCTTCGAGGCGAACAGCTACAGAGAATCATGTCATATTTGTCGGAGCCGGCCATAGCTTCAGTCAGCCAGCCAGTCAGTAAGTCAGCCAGTCACTCTCTCAAGTCCCTGAGGTGTCATTGGTGATATGACAAGGCCAGCTCTTCCTCTGAGGCTGTGAGGCTCTCTTTAAGGACAGAGAGAGAAACGTCTGTGTGGACAGCTGCAGGCACATAGGGAGAGTGAACTTTGGGGTGGCTTTGGGGTGTACAGGGTCAGAGGTCATTCCTATTCATATTAACTAAAAGGAGTAGGGAGTTGTGGTTGGTGGTTTAAGTGGTTTCTGAGACACAGACAGCCAAAGAGGCAGAGGTAATTGTAAGGCTGGCATAATTCAAGTTTTCAATATTTAGAGAGTTAAATTAGCCAGCTTTACAATTACCTCTGCTGAATGGTGTCAGCTATTTATTTTTTATCTACTATTCTTTTGAACTTAAGAACATGCATTTGGGTATTTAGAGTACTATATAAAGTAGAGAACATTGAACAGAACAAGGCTATGTCAATAACTCAATGTTGACAAAAATGCAGGTTGAACCTTATAGTCCCAAGCTGCTAATTATTTTGCCAATTTCCCTGGAAAAAGTGAAGAGTGAATGAAGTTTACAGTGGCTTACTTTCATTATTTTACAAAGCCTTACTATTACATTGCTGTAATATAGCATATTGGAAGGACATCAGAAACGTGATATGGAAGTACTGGCTGATTGTGCCCTTCCCCAGTCTATGATCTACCAGACAGATGGGGACAAAACCTTTAGCCGATCCACTCACGTAGCATTTAGCATAGCTTTTACCATAGCCCTCTCGAGTAGCATTTAGCGTAGCATTCACCAGGTTAGCCTTCAGAGGGGGTGAAGGGGTGAGGCCAGGGAGGGGGGAGTGCAGCCAGGTCAAGTAACAGAGTGATAGGGCCTTCATTCTAGCCTTGCCCAAAAGGGGAAAAGAAAGAGAGAGAGAGAGAGCGAGAGAGAGAAAGCAGGGTCATGTTGCAGGCTCAATGCTGGGGATGGATGAATGTGGATAACGCTCCTACCACACTAGGGGCCCCATACGCCACCCAGGACAGAAGCCAGTTAATCAGCCCTTGATGAGGTTTCTGAAAGTGAGGGCCTTATGAGGAATGCACAGCACAGGACCGGAGGTAAACCCACAACAGGGGCGGAGGGCTAGACGTACACACACCAGGGGGGTGAAAAATATTTTTTCCCGACACTATTAGTGACACAATATTCTATACTCTATTTCTCTATACCAGCCTCATGGTATGTAGTGTTTGTGGTCTCCATGTACATAGGGCCACAGCAGTGTACAAGAGGTTACCACTGGGGCATTTGGCCTAACACTAGTTTTCACACCTTGGTGTTGAGCTGATTTTTGTGTCAGGTGTAAGGTCAGCAAAGCTGTGGTTTGGCTTGTCTCTTCAGGACTGGCTTCATTCCATACAACGGTTTTGCTAGTGACTCACCTCATTATTAGGAGATAGTATGTCTAAGATCCAATGTTGGAGGGGATCAGTTTGAGCAAGGCAAGAGGAGCAGAGTAGCTCATCGGGATCACATAATGAGTAGCTATTTGGGCTGCATGGTGATATATAGACCAGTGATTTTGCAAAGTCCGACTCGACTGCTATGTAGCTAGTCAATCACAAACATACATTATGTCTTCCTCATATAACTGCCTGAGTCTGGGTGAATTATATTAGGTTTACACATGATTAAGAACGTTTTTACTCTATGATAGATTCAAGAGAGGTATCAGAAATGACCAGCGACTAGACAATTTACTGTAATGTAAAGCTGCGAAATTCTCGTGCGCCACCTCCGGAGGTCGCGGTCGAACTTGCCCGAGTCCACCCTCTCTGAGAAGTCGGATGTAAACAGAATTGTCTCTTCAAACGTAATTCTCCTACAGTAAAAAATCTTAATAGCAGAGCAATGTATTTGCATATTTTACACTTTATTATATTATTTGTCTGCAGTCTGTGATCACTAGCCTAAGCTATATGCTGCTGTGAGTGCTCAGGTGTCGAATGCATGGAATTGCGGTTATTCAAAAATAAAATATGTTTAAATATAGCCCATCCAATCAATTTTGAGAGCTGTTTGGCAAATGTATGTGTTTCAGAAACCTTAGAATCGTCTGTTTCCGACATATTTTAGGAATAAAAGTCGCTTTTTGGTATGCTCGGTTCCTTGGTTTTATACACGTGGTATGCGGTTGTGAGTCTGGTTGGACGTAATGCAAAATTCTCTAAAACTACGTCGGAGGCGGCTTATGGCAGAGAAATTAACGTTCAATTCTATGGCAACAGCTCTGGTGGACATTCTTGTAGCCAGCCTGCCATTTGCACACTCCCTCAAAACTTGAGACATCTGTGGCATTGTGTTGTGTGACAAAACTGCACATTTTAGAGTGGCCAGCACAAGGTGCACCTGTGTAACAATCATGCTGTTTAATCAGCTTCTTGATTTGCCACACCTGTCAGGTGGATGGATTATCTTGGCAAAGGAGAAATGCTCACTAAGAGGGATGTGAACAAATTTGTGCACAAAATGGAACATTTCTGGGACATTTTATTTCATCTCAAAAAGCATGGGACCAACACTTTACATGTTGCTTTTATATTTTTGTTCAGTGTATTTCAGACAATTTTGGTCTTTAATATATGGCAAACAAACAAGTTCCCTAACTTCTTTCCTTTCACTTGCCTCCTCCATTTTTGCGGTAATGTTGCAATCAGTTGTTTACAACTTTGAATAGCTGCATGTATGACATAACTCCACCATTCCTACTCATAATATAATTCATGACTATATTAACTTTTTTTCATGAAGATTTCAAAAAAATCAATCAGTATATTTGAGTTTAAACATAATATTTGTTGTAATATGTGTTCTGTCTTTTCTGGAATATAAATGATTTATTGTAACTAGCTTTGTATGGTTGTTTAAGAAAGGGTGATACTTTGACAGGTATTTACTTTTCCATGGTTGCAGGATCTTATCTATTTTTTACAGAAATTTGTTGTGGTAAATTAACTTATATCTTTAGGGATATGAATACCAAATATGTCTACTTCACCATCAACTACATGGTAATGTAAAGGTTGTGTATTTAACGATCCAATACGTAATATGGTACACTAATCATAACTTGGTTTTAGTCCAGAGGGGCAAGAGAAGTAATCTAGATCTTCAATGAGACCGTGCATGAATCCAGATTGCAGACTAAAGAGGAAACTTGAGTCATCGGCATACATTGACACTTTTATTTTTCAGCCCAGGGTTTATTACCCCTTGATGTTCCGTTCCCTTCTTTGTCAAATACACAAGGCACTGTTCATCAGTCTCTTCATTCAGAAGACAATAGATAATATTGTCACCCATCAGACTATTGTCAATTTAATAATTTATTTCGGCTACGTCTATTATTACATGTGTGAAATTAGTTTCAATATAAATTAGGTGTAGTTTCGATGGGACATCGTCAGATCGGTAGCTATCTGCCGGGTGAAGGAAGGGCAGGGGGGAAATGATATGTCCTCATAAAACTGCTTATAACAAAAACTCTGTTTGTGATATGGAAATTCTAACGTCAGTGTGTGTTAAATTGATTTATTTAGGAAAAGTCAAGGTCGGAAGGGGAGATTACTTTAAATTTTAGCTGCGGAGCAAGAATGTTTAGTCGCCAAGCCCCCGAACCCTCTCTCGGCACATGCCTTTCCATTGTTAATGTAAAAATAAAAGTTTATGTACATAGTATGCAAATTAAAATCTCATTGCGATACCTCTGCTTCAACTCTCTTCAATCTGAATAGGCTGTCGATACACCAGAGGGCAAAATCTCTCCACCAAGGACATATTTCACCACAGAGTGTTAAAGTACAATCTTATCTTATCTACTACCAACAGACCTCTTGCTAACTATACCTCTCAGCATATAGGTGACCTCTCTCTTGGGCTAGCCCAGATTAGTGTGTCAGTGCGTGAGGATGTGGGATCAGCAGGCCAGGGCCATAGGATCAGAAATCATCCCTGGACCCAGGCTCCTTACAGCATGACTCCTTAAATCCCAATCCCACCACACTGTTCCTGGTCGGGACCTCCACCCCGAAGAAGGTCCTTAAGCCTAGCCTCTGGCTGGGGGTTTAACCTTAATACAGTGTTGGAAGAGCTAGTTACAGAGCTAGTTACAAGGCTAATAACAGAAAGATAGTGACAGAGAGCTAGCTTCTCAGGGCTAGCAACACACTGTTGTGTTCTTTGGAGGGTATGCTTGGTATGGGCATGTGTGGTTTTTTGTAGTCTTGTTTGATTGGCATTCAACTTTGCATTCACTCTTACCTGCTTAATCAAGGCATAGGCCTTCATCCCTGGTTCAGGGTGAAGTACTTTCCCCACCCGCGCTTCCCTAGCTTTCTCACATGTTAAGGTGGCTGTTTTTGCAGTGTGCTTGGAAAATGATCTTTGGGAAACTTGCTATCGGCTCTAAAGGATTGTGTAAACAGTGGCTGTATCTTTCCTAGTGACTGTGCACTTTTAAGTCTTAAGTCACTTTGGAATTTCCTCTAACAATACCTGTACAGGTGTGACGCCACTTGAAAGAAAAGAACAAGGAAGTAAGAGATGATTTCAAAAATCTAACCAGCATGTGCCATGCTGGTTAGAAAAGTGTCTATCACTGTAAAGTGTCTATCACTGGTTTCCTGTATGTTTTCTCTGAAGCAGAAAAAAGAGGAAACAGTACACTGATAGACGGTAAATAGATGACGAACATAGACAAAGAACAAAGAACGAGGAATCAATGATTTTTCATAAAGGTTCTTAGTGGGCAACTTCAGATTAAAGGTGTGGCCAGAACTTTAAAAAATGTGTTTCCTTGTTAAACTATGAAGCAATGAATGCACATTGAATGTGTGTGGAAATTATTCAGAAGGAAATCACAAATATATCCTCTGCTTTCTTTTTCAATGCATTTGACCAGCTGATCTGTCTGCCCCCCCCCCCCCCCCCCCCCCCCCCCCCCCCCCAGTTACTGTCCCCCCAGTCACTGCTTCTGACATATACCAGAATAAATCTACAGAATGAATGGATTACATACTCTGTACAAATAACTGCGCAAAATAGTACATTGCCATCTGGAGGATTAGATATGAGGAGAATGAGTGGAGTGTAACAAACTATACAACCCAAACAGACAAACTTTCCACGTGGTTGCATGTTCCTGAGAAGCAAGCACAATTGCTCGGGCATGCGTTTACAACAGAGGCCACACGGACTGAAGGAGAGTTAAAGGAGGAGTGCCACATGCTTTGAGGTGTTGTCTTATATACAGACATGTTTGTATTCGTGGATTATTTTACCCCGACGAGCGAGAACACTTGGCTCTAGTGTTTTTTTTTTAGACGCGTCCTATCTAATTGATTGCGACAGGATCTCGGGAAAAAGATTACCGTGCCCTCTCAAGCCGTCTCGAAGAAGCAACCGTAACAGGCGGCTTATCCAGACCTCATTTGCTTAGCCTATAAGATCCGTTAGCTATAAGAGCAAATGTAGGGTGCTAAATAGTTAACACGTTGTTAATTCTCTTTACCACAAAGCTGAACATCCTTCCTCGAAAGGTGTTGTAATTTACACGTTAAGTCGTTTCCCCCTGCTTTTAAAATAGATTTCTCAAAAAGGTACACAATGCCATGCCAGATTCAATGCAATGACAGGAAGATTTTCCATGATGGAACACTTTTGGCGACAAAAGGTCTATGCGTAATTACGCTTAGATTCCAGAAAAATGGATATAGCGTATGTTGAAATGGGAACTCTATCCAAGTCGTAGTATTCGGAACATCTGCTACTCAGTAGTAACGTGAAAATAAATGACCCCACTTCTGACTGGGGCAATATTTGAAGCGCAACATGCCCAGCCCCAACAGATATCAACAGCCCCACTATATAGTGGACAATTCAAGTCCCAATTTTGGATAGGCTATGATCATTGTAAAATAACTTTTTTTCAGATTTAAAACTGGTTCATACTCACTTGTTTTTATCTGTGCTCATTCTGCCGGAGTTTTATGTCCAGCTTTTAGTCAGGGATGACTCCAGGGGCGCGCTGAAGCCGACTTCCCAGTTCTCTTGTTCAATAAAATCAAGAAAGTTGTTGATGAGTCTCAAACAACGAAATAACTTTGCAACACGGGTCTCACTCCATAGAGCAACTCTCCCGTTTTTGAGAAGTAGACTATTAAATCTCCAAGAGGAGTAGCCTAATATCGTCTAGAAATGCTTATAGTGAAACTATCTGGCAGTAATCAATGTTATTTCGCCGGTTCTACAAACTATATAGAAACTTGAGTTTCAGATTATTCATACCGCGATATATTCTATCACAGCATTCTAAGTAAATCTTCGAGTTTTCGCGGTCGTTGTGTATTTCGCTGCGCGCGTCTGAAGAAGCTCTCCGAGCGCGGAGTGTCTTTTTCAATTTTTAAAGTTCCATCCCTCTTTCAACGTCACGCCACAAATGGGAGGTAGAGGTAAAAAAAAAAAAAAAGTCTGAGAAATAATTAATGTCAGCAGCACGGAGTAGAAAAAAATTCAAGGTGAAACTGACTCGTACCTGTTGACTTTCTACACTAACAGGGGTTCTTTAATAAGAGTCTCACAATGCCTCGAAGAACCTGACTAGTAGGTAATATAGCGCATAACATAGTGGTCAGAATTATGACCAGCTAGCCTTATGGTTGTCAGAAAAATATGTCATATTCATGTCAGTAAAAATAAGTTTGAAAAAAACGTCTTTATTCAACAAGTTTGTGACTAGATTAAGACATCATAAAATGATGGTCTTTTCAACCAGGTTTTGCCCACTAGGTTAGGGTTCTTGCAAAATTATGGGTTCAACAAGGGTTCTTCTAAGATTATCAAAGTTCTTCAAAGAACCTTCGAGTTCTTGGCACCGAACATTGCCCCCAAAAAGTTATTCCAAGAACCCCATAGGAGATTGGGTTCATTGAGGAACCCCTTTAGTTCCTCGATGCCCAACAGAAAAATGTGGATTTGAATTTGAGAAGACAGCAGGTGCAGGCACATAACTGAAACATTGAAAGCTCTCCTCGAGTAGAGGTAAGGGTTCTCCCTTGAATGATCTAAATTCATAATGTTTTATGATGATACCATCTATCTTTTCATATTTGTGCAAACGGCTGTGTTGTTTGACACTCTCCTATTTAAAATGATTTCTAAACAAGAAAATGGACAACTCAATGGCTGTCAATCAACAAAGAGGTAAGAATATGTAAGAATATGTTAAAGGATTTACCCGCATTGGGCGCAAATGACTGAACTGCTAACTTATTTGTGTCTGTCTGTGTCTGCAGGTATACGGACAAGGAGGCACACAAAGGTATGTACAATTGTTATTGGCTCATCTCATAATGTTATGCAGATCGCAAGTGTCCTGTCATTTTAATCAATGGTTTCTCTAAAATCTTATAGGACTCAGTCACAACAGCCATCTTCCTCCTCCCTGACCTCTTCAATGAAGATCCCAGAGGCCCCTACATTATAAACAAGGTATGTGTATGAAAACCGTTGTCAAATGTGACGTCTTTTCATTAATATTTACCACAAAAACCAAGGTATGAAAACTGTTCTGTAATTTTTTTGTATTTACAGACTTCACCCTCCTAATACCTCTGATGACTATAACAGGAAACCTATGTGATCACCATGCACTGCAAAATCATTCTGGCTATGGATAGCCTAGAGAGGACATCAACATGCCAGAGGATATATCCATTGGACTTGGGGCTTTGTTGGGAGTTTACTTCATATTTAGATTTTTGAATTCTGCTTTGCCACTAAAATCATAATAAACATTGAGAACTAAAAGATTGTGTTATTGCACCAAATGGAACCTTCAAACTGCCTGCACTCAAAGCTCATCAATACACTTGAGTGTACCAAACATTAGGAACACCTTTCTAATATTGAGTTGCAAACCCCAGTTTGCCCTCAGAACAGCCACAATTCGTCGGGGCATGAACTCTGCAAGGTGTCAAAAGCGTTCCACGGGGATGCTGGCCCATGTTGACTTCAATGCTTCCCACAGTTGTGTCAAGTTGGCTCAATGTCCTTTGGGTGGTGGACCATTCTTGATACACACGGGAAACTGTTGAATGTGAACAACCCAGCAGCGTTGCAGTTCTGGACAAACCGGTGCGCCTGGCACCTACTGCCATACTCTGTTCAAAGGCACTTAAATCTTTTGTCTTGCACATTCACTCTCTGAATGGCACACATACTCAATCCGTGTCTTCTCTCCTTCATCTACACTGATTGAAATGGATTTAACAAGTGACATCAATAAGAGATCACAGCTTTCACCTGGTCAGTCTATGTCATGGAAAGAGCAGGTGTTCTTAATATTTTGTACACTCTGTGTTTTTATGCACATGAAAGGTCTATTTTCCAGGTAGGCAACTGGGGTAATTAGCCCCCACCCTAAGAACAATGTCTAATTGCTGACACAAAAAAAGGCAACGTTTGGAATAAAACATTGGTATGTGAATAAAGGTCATGCTTAGACGAATAAACTATAAAGGGAAATAATAGCTACAGTTTACCATTTTTTTTGTTATTTAATGAAATGTTTTTAGAAAAGGGGCGTTTTAAAAAAAACTTTTTTTTTACACCACGGGGAGGGGTAACTGCCCCCCTCCCCGTGGTGTAACTGGCCACCGGAGGTGCCAAATTACCCCGGTAGAAGACTATGGCATAGGGTTTCACACAGGTGTGTTATAATCAATTTAATCCGTTTTATTTAGAAATGATTAAGTCATTTTACTTACTTAATATTACTTAAAAGCTATGTCAAGTCGTCTTATTTTAATTATTTAAATAAAATATGGGGAATAAATGCTGTTGCACACGTCACCATTAATATCCCCAATATGAGGAGGTTTGATGTAAAGTCCCTCTTTTTATCTCACCTGCACATTCATTTTATATGTTCTTTCTGTGTAGTTTATTTTCCATACAATCCATTATGTACAAATGCACAAAATATTACTTGAATAACGCAAGATTGTAAATGCCAGCAGCCTTTCAAATGACATTCAGGAGCAAACGGTTTTCAAAGTTGTTTTTAATTCATTAAAAAATGTATTAATTGGAATATAATATTGGAATGGAATTTAACTAATAACATTAAATAACATTGCAATATAACAGTTAATAACAATAACTTCACTAATTAATTCAGTGTAACATTGATGTGGCAGCTCTCTTATGCTCTGCTATTGCACAATTATAATTTGTACATACATTGTAAAGCTATCCCCAGTAAAATTGGAGCAGAACTCATGAGCCCACCGCCTGCACTGCTCAAACCTATGGTAATCCAGCCCCCACATGTGACTGAAAACGGGGAGAGATGCCAATTGAAAAACTCTCTTAAAATGTAGCTAGCTATCTAGCTATACGGCTCCAGAGTGGCGCAGCAGTCTCAGGCACTGCATATCAGTGCTAGAGGTGTCACTACAGACACCCTGGTTCAAATCTAAGCTGTATCACAACATGCTGTGATTGGGAGTCCCACAGGGTGGCGCACAATTGCCCCAGGTTTGGCCGGTGTAGGCCGCCATTGTAAATAATAATTTGTACTTAACTGACTTGCCTAGTTAAATAAAGGTTAATTATAAAAAATAAAAAAAGACATAAAATGCTGTTAAAAATAGCTAAAAGGCTAAAAAGTCAAAGTAACTGTAATGCTATCAGCCACTAGTGGAAACATTTACAACTGCAATTTAAGTTACGTTATCTATTTAATGTATTTTACCTCAGACGATCTCGTTGTAAGGTTGCTAGCTAACCCTCCTATTTGCTTATGCTAACTAGCAAGCTGGCTAGCATTTACTGTTAGTGAAGTCGCTAGATGGCAAGTTAGCATAAACTAGCGCTAACTGGGCTGGTCATTGTCTAAATGGCAGGTAGAAAGACATTCATAACCATAAAGGGGTAACTCTTCCCCAGGTGCCAGTGGTGGCGAGTTGCCCCCAACACACTCATTCAACATATTATTACTTACTCAAAAATTTGTGAAATGTTTCTCTCTAAACAAGTGGATTATTTATTGTAAGGCTTTCCTACTTGTATATTTAAAAAACAATTACAGATCTAACTTCCTTGGAATATATCTACAATATATCTAAAATTGCCAAAAAAATTGATCAATTTACCACAGTCGTTTTGTTGATATCGCCAAAAGTGATGACACAGAGGATATTTTTGTTGAGTAACAGCAGTGGCAGACAGTGAAAATGTTGGGGAAATAATTTGGTGACATCTTGTGGTCTTTATGTGAATTGCGGGGGGGGGGGGGGGGCGAAGTTAGCCCTAGTACCCTACACATTTACATGTGTGACACACACTTTTATTGTGTAGATTACCGGCAGTTTCTGTTTATTCACAGGGGTCAGCTTGATCAAGGCTTTTCACTGAAGTTCTGATCATCAATTAATTTACAAGTACAGTAATTGGGTAATAACAGATTGGTTGGTGTGTAACCACGTTTCCATCCATAGTTTTTATGCGAGTAAAGTCATACCATATATTTTAAAAATCCTGACAGCTGTGAGGGAAACAGGAAGTTTCTGTACAATTTATAAATATCGACAGATAATTTGTTGGTTCGATATGGTGGGATCTTTTTGTGTAGGTAAAATGTATTATGCGAGAGCGTGGTGGAAACGTCTTTAGCTCAAATATTGACATAACCATCATATCGAAACTTGGAGTCAAATCAAATCAAATTTTATTTGTCACATACACATGGTTAGCAGATGTTAATGCGAGTGTAGCGAAATGCTTGTGCTTCTAGTCACGCAATGACTCCGTAAACCATGCAGTTTATTAGGCTACAGATTAAATATATTATGAACTTCATAGGGTGGTGAAAGTGCACGATTATGAGCTTGAGGCTCCTTTCCAATAAATATACATGGTCTTATTCTGGTGACATGATGGTCAATGCTTGACTGCCGTTTGACATAATACCATCGTGTACACTAGCCTACCCGCCAGAGTATGTGAGCAGAGCGGAGCCGCAGAGCGAGATTCCCAAACGCTAGAGCAGCCTTCTTGCCCACTCCAATTTCGCTCCAGAAACGCTCACTTCACGTGCTCAGGGCATGTCTGGCATATGTAAATCACAATTTATATGCGCAATTTATAGACTAGAATGATTTAATAATATAGCCGAAATAATACATTTGTATTCCTTATTGGGCTCCATGTCTGGCTCCTGACCTATTTCAAGTGTTATGTTGTTTGATACTGTAACCTATTTGAAATGATGAGCACTTCTTACATTCACCTTTTCATGTTTATTAAATACTTTTCATTCAAATCATGTGGTTTGGTTTCTGCTACCCACACTGTATCTGCAAGCTGTTGGCTTTCGAGAGCATGTGCCAAGACCATAGTAGGCCCATTTGCTATCTATGTTAATGCAACTGTCGTTGAATATCGGTATTTCTATTCGGTACATGAAAAAGAATCACAGAAAACTTCCTTAGGTTCCTTTATACTGGTAGCCCTTTATTATTTTAGGCGTTTATAAAACAACACAAATGATTTCCAATAAAGAAATACATATTCAGGTTTTTCCCCCTTCTCATTCATATTGATAAATAAAACAGAGAGGATATGAAGGTGAAACCAAGCTATACAAACGTATCATATTGTGTTTACCCATGCAGGTACCCATGCAAGTCGATACATTTAAAATGCTTTAAAAATAATATAAAAAATAATTGAAATCATTCATTTCAAAACAAGTTCCACATCTGTCCTCACTGCTGGCTGCCATCCAGGGCAAGGCTATGATGGTCATCTACTGGTGTTTACAAGGTACTGAGAAACGCTTTGACCTGGAAGAAAATCACATAACAAGCTGTTAGCACATAATGAATATGGATATTAGTGTCAGTGTAAATGGTTTGTCAGGTCAGTGCAAGTGTTTGATGTGGACCCAATGTGGAGCTAAGCTTGGCCGTGCCAAAGGATGACAGCGCTGCAACTGGACTGTCACGTTCCTGACCTTATTTTCCTTTGTTTAGTCTTTGTTTAGTTGGTCAGGACGTGAGCTGGGTGGGCATTCTATGTTTTGTGTTTCTATGTTGGGTTTGTTGTTTGGCCTAATATGGTTCTCAATCAGAGGCAGGTGTTTGTCATTGTCTCTGATTGGGAACCATATTAAGGTAGCCTGTTTTCACTGTTTGTTTGTGGGTGGTTGTTCCTGTTCGTGTGTTCATCTGTTCTGTGTTCCCATGTTCAGGACTGTAGCGTTTTAGTAATGGCTTTATGATATCAGGCAAAGCATTGGTGTTTACCTTCAACGTCAAACAGCTACATTAACAGCTCTTCAGGCCTCATTTCCATAAGTGAAACATGCGTGCGTGTGTGTGTGTGTGTGTGTGTCTTTATCAACATCCCTCTACTAATAACCTCGACTGTACTCAGTGATAACAGGATGTTTTTCACTACCGCCGGTATCCTCCAAACAGTATGTTTTCAGAAATCACCTTAACAAAATAACAGCTAAATATAGTCACATCTTTCTATTTCTGCAAGACACCACTTCATTAAAAATAACCAATTTCCATTTAAAGACATTGTTTAAAACAAACGGGTTTGATACGACTTCTTACCTTTTCCACCACGTCAGCACCCTTGACCTTGTCCCCTTTAAAATCTTTGTTGATATCCAGCGTCAGAATGGGCGTGTCAATCAGATACTCATATACCATGCTGTGGGTAAGGACCAGGAGGGAATAGAAACATATGGTTTGTGACTTCGACAACGCACACGCACGCACACACATCATGCTCATGCAATAAACATATTTTCTCAGGTCAGGCTATTTACTGGTTGTTTCCTTGTTATTTCAAGTACATTTCCATCTTTGTAAGGAAATTCACAGCTCAAAATAGACCTGAGGAACAAGCCTGTTTCCTGTCTCGTACGTCTCTAAAACACGTTAGTAGTATAGAAATGTCAAAATGTACGCTTTTTATTTCATGCTCCCACACACACACGCACGTCCGTACCTCAACCTACTCCCTTCCGTAACACTCCCTTCCTCGTTCACAATCCCATCAACACTTCCTTCCTCCCTCTCTCGCCGCATGGTTTTGTGCTGCAGCCAGCTCTCGTGTTTGAAGTGGAGTTTCTCCAGGTACTCCAGAGGAATGCCCTGCTCCTCCTCTCTGCCTCTCAGATGTAGCCTCTCCATGCATCTCTAGACACAAACACACAAGTACCATTGTAATTGCAGTGTTACTACACAGGTATCAGTGCACGTTAATGTAAAGTGTACATTTTGCTTTCTTTCTTTTTTGCATAAAGGTGTATGGCAGTACAAATAAAAAGCCAATAGGCTACGTTATATAATCTACTACAATGCAAACTGAAATGTTTTGCTACGATAAGTTTCTAACGAACATGTATCGTAGTTAAGTTAGTTGCTGACCTCTGGTGCGGCTTGAAGGTAGATGATGCCGTCCAGCTCGATGCGTTTCCCAAACTGTTTGTGGAGCCAGCCGTGCCAGTCCTGGTAGATAGACCACTCTGTCTCGTTCAGACTCTCATTCAGGTTCGCTGCAAAGATGTATCTGGACACAGACAGAACAACAACATAGGACAAATGAGAGGGGTGTGCTTAGAGGCACTTATGGAAGCTGTACAGATACTAACACATACTTACAGCAATTTTTTTTGGGGGGGGGGGGGGGACTCTTTCAATGGTTCTAGAATTCTAAACAATATCCTTCGTATCATGTTAAAGAAGACATGACTCTCCTGGTGAAATTTCTGGTTCGTCCATACCTGTCGCTGTAGACGGACCTTTCGAAGAACTGCACAGGGTTCTCTGTCTCTCTGAGCTTCCTATTGGTGGCTTTCATCTGGGTTCAGACCCTGCTCATGCAGGCGTAGGTCTGGAAGGTATGGTCCCACCACCTGCCAAGTGTGTCCAGGATCTGAAGGAGCTGCTGGGGAATCACAAATCCTTGCTAAATGCCTATGTGTTCATCATCGACCACAGTTTGGAGCTAGTGGTCTTCCTTAAGAAGCTGGAGAAGACATCAGAGCCATAAGCCCACAACATCGGCTACAAGATGCAGAACCTACACATGTTCTTGGAGTATGGCAGCAGTGGCAGAGGCAGATGACTGGCTCCACCACTCAGCTGGAGGAACTTCCAGAGCAAGAGAGAGATGTGTGTGCAGAGCTCTTCAAGGCTGCCATGGAGAATGTGCCATTAAGCTGCAGGCTGTGATGGAAAGGCACCAGAGACTAGCTCTCTTTCTATATTCGATCCAGCACGACTGGAAGGGTCCCAGGAAAGAGAGGAAGGACTATGTGCGCATCATCCCTGCTTTGAGTGAGGTGTCTGAAGAGGAGTGGCACAACTACATGTCAATAAACAAAACTGATGCCAGACAGGTGAGAGCAGTGGACTGGTGGGCAGGAGCTGAAAGACAGGCTGCAAACTCGGGCCCGCATTGCTTCTCTTTATTTGTGGCTCCCCACCACATCTGTGGATGTTGAGAAACTCTTCTCACAGTCCACGAATCTGTTAAATCAGAACAGGAGAAGCTTATCTGAGAATAGCGTTTAGATGCTTTTAATTGTCATGTTCAACGGCAGTGCTGAAGAATGAAGTCCCTCACACGGTCTCACTCCTTCCCCTGCCCTGCTCTAGACATTGGACAGCACACCTCTCTCTCTCTCTCTCTCTCTCTGAATTGCTGTAGGTCATACTTCCATCATATACTAAGAGTGTATTGTATCGTATCTTGCTCACCTGGGAGGTGTGCCTTCTGAAGAACCCTGGGTCAGTTCAACAGGTTGCAAAGTTATGGGATGTTATAGCCAGAAATGTATTGTGTTGAACAGGTATTTAGGAAATGTTGGTCTTGTTACATTCCTGTCTACGCCTCTCTAGGTTTCGTTTCTTTATCTGATTTACTCTTCAAAACACAAGTCATTCAAGTGATTCAAATGCAGATGTAAGTGCTCAGGGTATTATAAATCAAATTGTATTAGTCACATACTGTACACATATTTAGCAGATGTCATTCCTGGTGTAGCGAATTGCTTCATGTTACTCGCTCCAACAGTGCAGTAGTATCTAACAATTCACAACAATACACACAAATCTAAAAGTAAAAGTATGGAATTAAGAAAAATATACACAAAAGTTTGGGGTCACTTAGAAATGTCCTTGTTTTTGAAAGAAAATGTAAAAAAAAAATGTGTCCATTGAAATAACATCAAATTGATCAGAAATGCAGTGTAGACATTGTTCATGTTGTAAATGACCATTGTAGCTGGAAACAGCTGATTTTTAATGGAATATCTACATAGGTGTCACGCATACTCCCTCTCGGCCTCTAGGTCATCAGGCTGCTGATTATCCCACACACCTGTCACCATTGTCTTGTGCACCTGCGCCTCATGACATTCACCTGGACTCCATCACTTCCTTGATTATCTTCCCTATATCTGTCACTCCCCTTGGTTCTTTCCGCAGGTGTTATTGACTCCGTTTTCATGCCGGTGCGTTGTTTGTGTTTCGTGTTTATTGTTGCTTTTATTTATTGAAACACTCACTCCCTGAACTTGCTTCCCGATTCTCAGCGCACTTGTTACAATAGGCGTACAGAGGCCCATTATCAGCAACCATCACTCCTGTGTTCCAATGGCACGTTGTGTTAGATAATCCAAGTTTATCATTTTAGAAAACCCTTTTGTAATTATGTTAGCACAGCTGAAAACTGTTGTGCTTATTAAAGAAGCAATAAAACTGTCCTTCTTTAGACTAGTTGAGTATCTAGAGCATCAGCATCTGTGGGTTCGATTACAGGCTCAAAATGGCCAGCCACAAAAAACTTTCTTCTGAAACTCGTCAGTCTATTCTTGTTCTGAGAAATGAAGGCTACTCCATGCGAGAAATTGCCAAGAAACTGAAGATCTCGTACAACGCTGTGTACTACTCCCTTCACAGAACAGAGCAAACTGTCTCTAACGAGAACAGAATGAGGAGTGGGAGGCCCCGGTGCACAACAGAGCAAGAGGACAAGTACATTAGAGTGTCTAGTTTGAGAAACAGACGCCTCACAAGTCCTCAACTTGCAGATTCATTAAATAGTAGCCGCAAAACACCAGTCTCAAAGTCAACAGTAAAGAGGCGACTCCGGGATGCTGGCTTTCTAGGCAGAGTATCTCTGTCCAGTGTCTGTGTTCTTTAGCCCATCTTAATCTTCTTTTTATTGGCCAGTCTGAGATATGGCTTTTTCTTTGCAATTCTGCCTTGAAGGCCAGCATCCCAGAGTCACATCTTCACTCTGCTAACAGAATTGCAAAATGGTTTTCTAATGATCAATTAGCCTTTTAAAATGATAAACTTGGATTAGCTAACACAATGTGCCGTTGGAACACAGGAGTGATGGTTGCTGATAATGGGCCTTTGTACACCTATGTAGATATTCCATAAAAAATCTGCCTTTTCCAGCTACAATAGTCATTTACAACATTAACAATGTCTACACTTTAATTCTGATCAATTTGATGTTATTTTAATGGACAGAAAAATTAGGGTTTCTTTAAAAAACAAGTACATTTCTAAGTGACCCCAAACTTTTGAACGGTAGTGTAAATATTAGGACGAGCAATGTCAAAGTGGCCTAGACTAAAATACAGTAGAATAGAATACAGTATATACATTTGAAATGAGTTGGCACACCCGGACATGTTTCACCTGACTTTGTGCTTGTCTCCACCCCCCCTCCAGGTGTTGCCCATCTTCCCCATTATCCCCAGTGTACAGTGCCTTGCAAAAGTATTCACCCCCTTGGCATTTTTCCTATTTTGTTGCATTACAATCAGTTATTTAAATGGGATTTTTATTTGGATTTCATGTAATGGACATACACAAAATAGTCCAAATCGGTGAAGTGAAAAATATATATATATTGTTTCAAAAAAGTATAACAAAATCAAAAACAGAAAAGTGGTGCTTTTTTCCTTTACTATGAAGCCCCTAAATATGATCTGGTGCAACCAATTACCTTCAGAAGTCACATAATTAGTTAAATAAAGTCCACCTGTGTGCAATCTAAGTGTCACATGATCTCAGTACATATACACCTGTTCTGAAAGGCCCCAGAGTCTGCAACACTACCAAGTAAGCGGCACCATGAAGAAACAGGTCAGGGAAAAAGTGTGTGGAGAAGAGGAGAAGTACAGATCAGGGTTGGGTTATAAAAAAATATCAGAAACTTTGAACATCCCACGGAGCACCACTAAATCCATAATTAAAAAAATGGAAAGAATATGGCACCACAACAAACCTGCCAAGAGAGTGCCGCCCACCAAAACTCATGGACCAGGCAAGGAGGCCATTAATCAGAGGCAACAAAGAGACCAAAGATAACCCTGAAGGAGCTGCAAAGTTCCACAGCGGAGATTGGAGTATCTGTCCATAGGACCACTTTAAGCCGTACACTCCACAGAGCTGGGCTTTACGGAAGAGTGGCCAGAAAAAAGACCTTGCTTAAAGAAAAAAATAAGCAAACACGTTTGGTGTTCACCAAATGGCATGTGGGAGACTCCCCAAACATATGGAAGAAAGTACTCTGGTCAGATGAGACAAATGTAGCTTTTTGGCCATCAAGGAAAACGCTATGTCTGGCGCAAACCCAGCATCTCTCATCACCCCGAGAACACCATCTCCACAGTGAAGCATGGTGGCAGCATCATGCTGTGGGGGTGTTTTTCGTCACCAGAGACTGGGAAACTGGTCAGAATTAAAGGAATGATGGATGGCTATAAATACAGGGAAATTCTTGAAGGAAACCTGTTTCAGTCTTCCAGAGATTTGAGACGAAAGGTTCACCTTCCAGCAGGACAATGACCCTAAGCATACTGCTAAAGCAACACTTGAGTGGTTAAAGGGGAAACATTTAAATGTCTTGGAAATGGCCTAGTCAAAGCCCAGACCTCATTCCAATTGAGAATCTGTGGTATGACTTAAAGATTGCTGTACACCAGCGGAACCCATCCAACTTGAAGGAGCTGGAGCAGTTTTGCAATGAAGAATGGGCAAAAATCCCAGTGGCTAGATGTGCCAAGCTTATAGAGACATACCGCAAGAGACGTGACGCTGTAATTGGTGCAAAAGGTGCCTCTACAAAGTATTGACTTTTGGGGGGGTGAACAGTTATGCACGCTCAAGTTCAGATTTTTTGTCTTATTTCTTGTTTGTTTCACAATAAAATATATTTTGCATCTTCAAAGTGGTAGGCATGTTGTGTAAATCAAATGATACAACCCCCCCCAAAAAATCTATTTTAATTCCAGGTTGTAAGGCAACAAAATAGGAAAAATTCCAAGGGGGTGAATACTTTCGCAAGCCACTGTATTTATACCTGTGTTCTCCGTTTGTCTGTTGCCAGTTCATTTTGTTCGTCAAGCCTACCGGCGGTTTTCCCCTTGCTCCTGTCTTTTTCTAGTTTTCCCGGTTTTGACCATTCTGCCTGCCCTGATCCTGAGCGTGTCTGCCATTCTGTACCTTATCACACCGCCCTGGATTACTGACTTCTGCCTGCCCTTGAATTGTCATTTTGCCTGCCACCTGCTCTAGTAATGAACTATTGTTACTTCGACACTGTCTGCATCTGGGTCTTCTCCTGAAATGTGATATGAGTAAAGCAGTATAGAAACATTATGACTAGTGATCCAATATTAAAGTGGCCAGTGATTGAATGTCTATGTATACAGGGCAGGGTTCAGTAACCGGGTGGTAGCCAGCTAGTGATGGCTATTTAAAAGTATTAACGGTCTTGAGATAGAAGCTGTTTTTCACTCTCTCAGTCCCAGCTTTTATGCACCTGTACTGAACTCGCCTTCTTAATGATAGCGGGGTGAACAGGCCGTGGCTCGGGTGGTTGATGTCCTTGATGATCTTTTTGGCCTTCCTGTGACGTCGGGTGCTGTAGGCTATAGAGTAACACGTATGTCAATCAAATTCTTGAACCCTAGTTCATACATCCAAAATTATAACATTCAAGTTGATTACGGTCTGAGTTGTATAGAATTTGAGTTGAATTTGAAATATGTATCCTCCAGGCAGAAAAGAGCTGACTCGTCCCACAGCACATTTCTCTCTCTCTTGCTCTTTCAATCTCTCTCTAACTCAAAAGTATTTATTCATGACACTCTTATATTTAATAATTTAATTTATTGACTTCATATCTGTTTACACTGATTGTACAGAAAGAAAAGTTAAATGTTCTAAATCTCAAGTAAGTGGGTTTAATGTTGTTTTACATGCAACAGGTGACCTTTATTTGTATAAAATTGTGTCCCATTCAACTGCATGATGTACATATACAGTTGAAGTTGGAAGATTACATACACCTTAGCCAAATACATTTAAACTCAGTTTTTCACAATTCCTGACACTTAATCCTTGTAAAAATTCCCTGTTTTAGGTCAGTTAGGATCACCACTTAATTTTAAGAATGTGAAATGTCAGAATAATAGTAGAGAGAATGATTTACTTCAGCTTTTATTTCTGTTATCACATTCCCAGTGGGTCAAAAGTTTACATACACTCAATTAATATTTGGTAGCATTGCCTTTAAAATACCCCTGAAGTCATGTCAAACTGTGTTGAATTGCAAGAAATGTGTTTTCAAATGTCAAAAGAAAATCCAGGGGAGGACCCCCTTCTACTGTTCGTCCCCCACAATATCTACACCACAATTTTGCCCTTGGTGCATTCTGTAGTATCAGGCTGTAGGCTAATCAGTACTGAGTAAACTGAGAGTGAGAGTGGTGCCAGGCTCTAGATTGCAGAGAGAGATGAGTGATGGGAGAATTAACAGGTTATGGAATGTGTTTCTGGTTTGGGACAATGCCAATAAGTATCAAAGTTTGATACAAGCAGTCAGTGCACCCATAATTTATAATTCCAAACCTCTCTCCAATTCAGTCGTACCTGGGTGCGTCATGCCCTCTTGTGGTCAGTGTAGAAATGGAGAAGCAATTTCTTAATGAAAACATCCCAAAGTACATGTACAGCCTGCCTGATTCTAATGATGGTTGGAGTGTTGGAGATGGGCATAGTATTTATTCACCATGTGGTGCAACTGTAATGGCAGTACACATCTTGATTTGAGATCAAATACAGAGGAAAAAACTAGCTATTTAGATTAAGGAACTGAAAGACTGTGTAAGTGAGAGACAGAGAAGAAAAGAGAGACATATTTGACATGATTGAACTAGAGATTGCGCCGGGGTAATGTATGGTGGGTGGGGCAGCCGAGGATGTAGTGGTGTTTAGTAGTGGTGCCCTGCCCTGTCTCCATACTCAGCTGTTCAGGGTGGGGCCATCTGTCTTAACAGACACTGTCCAGTGCAGAGTGGGACAGATGGCAGCTGCTGTATTCTAAACACAGCATGTATAGGCACACACACACACACACACACACACACAAACACAAACACACCAGTGTTTCCCCTATATTCATTTAGCAGCAGGGGGACACATTTGTATTATACATTTTTATATATAATTTCCAGGATTGTAAAACGTTTTCAGTGTAAACTTAAATCCCCATGCAGTCTTTGTAAATTAAAATCATCCTCACTGTATGTCTAATCAATCACTGTATGTGTTTATTTGATGAAAATAACTCCAAAATATATTTGTAATAATTATTTCCCTGAGCATCCTTTGGCCCTTGAAATGCTTAGTCGGATCATGTGGGGGTGTTAGGAAACAAATTTTAAGATATTTACATACACAGCCCAGAGCCCAGTTCCGCGATAGTGATGGAACTTAGGCTTACGAGTGTTTTAACGATGCATCTGTCCTACAATGGCCTAAGATGTAGCAGGTGTTTCCCAAAACCCCACACAGAGAGAACGTTCTCCAAGTGCGTCGTTGAGACATAGTGTCGATACTGACAGGATCAAAATAAAGGCTGCACAGTTTTTAGATCAGATTTCTCGATTTAAAACATACTGTAAAGTTATAATTATTCCACAATACTGATGACATATCAGCTCGTAGAAAGATATCACCTACGGCTGCAAACATTGAGGCGGCTTACCGCACTAAGATTTGATTTGGCACATTGTTGTTACACATCATGAAATATATTGAGGCAAAAACTACAGACAGAACCATGAAATACAGCCCCAGACCATTATTCCTCCTCCACCAAACTTTTCAGTTGGCACTACGCAGTCGGGCAGGTAGCTTTCTCCTGGCATCCGCCAAATCCAGATTCGTCCCTCAGACTGCCAGATGGTGAAGTGTGATTCATCACTCCAGAGAACGTTTCCACTGCTTCAGAGTCCAATGTCGGCGAGCTTTACACCACTCTAGCCGTCGCTTGACATTTCGCATGGTGATCTTAGGCTTGTGTGCAGCTGCTCGGCCATGGAAACCCATTTCATGAAGCACCCGAGGAACAGTTCTTGTGCTGATGTTGTTTCCAGAGGCAGTTTGGAACTCAGCAGTGAGTGTTGCAACCGAGGACAGAAGGTTTTTACACACTACGCACTCAGCGGTCCCATTCTGTGAGCTTGTGTGGCCTACTACTTGATGGCTGAGCCGTTGCTTGGGGGATGGGGGAGGGTCTGTTAGAAGTAAGTTGGGCTCTTTTTTCTTTTCTTTATAGTACAGAGTTAGTTAGGAGGATCTAGTTGATTTTTTATTATTATTTTTTATATATATACGGTATATATAAATATATATCTCGAAATAGAGCTAATGTAAACCGTGATTAACTGAATGGCGCCGGAGATGAAGGCTGACGTTTTACGTGCTCCTAACCAACAGTGCTATTTTGTTCATTTTTTTGTGTTGTTTGAAACTTATTTTGTACATAATTTTGCTGCTACTATCTCTTATGACCGAAAATAACTTATGAACATTAGAACAGCGATTACTCACCTCGAACTGGAAGATGCTTTTTCCTTTAACGAGTCCGACGCGATGTATATACTGTTTTCTCGGGAACAGTTCCAAATCCCCATCATTTGCGAGAAAGAAAAGACAGAGAAAAAGGGGAGAGAGGTCAGGCTGCCTTCTGAGAATTCGTAGGCGAGCGAGTAAACTTCCACTGCCATCCGTTCTATTGGCCAACGTGCAATTATAGGAAAATAAAATCGATGACCTACGATCAAGATTATCCTACCAATGAGACATTAAAAACTGTAATATCTTATCTTTCACTGAGTTGTGGCTGAACGACGACAGGGATAATATAGAGCTGGCGGGATTTTCCACGCACCGGCAGGACAGAGAAGCTGGTAAGATGAGGGGTGGGGGTGAGAGTCTATTTGTCAATAACAGCTGGTGCGCAATGTAAAATAATAAAGAAGTCTCGAGGTATAGCTCGCCTGAGGTAGAGTACTGCTGTAGACCACACTATCTACCAAGAGAGTTCTCATCGATATTATTCGTAGCCGTCTATTTACCATCACAAACCGATGCTGGCACTAAGACCGCACTCAATGAGCTGTATAATGAGCCAGTTTACAATTGGCTCATTCATCCCCCTCCTCTCCCCTGTAACTATTCCCCAGGTCGTTGCTGCAAATGAGAACGTGTTCTCAGTCAACTTACCTGGTAAAATAACGGTAAATAAATAAATAAATAAGGTCATAAGCAAACAAGAAAATGCTCATCCAGAAGCAGCGCTCCAAGTGGCCGGGGTCTTTAATGCAGGCAAACTTAAATCAGTTTTACCTCATTTCATTTAATTTCTACCATGTCACATGTGCAACCAGAGGAAAACAAAAGCTCTAGACCACCTTTACTCCACACACAGAGATGCATACAAAGATATCCCCCGCCCTCCATTGGCACTGACCATAATTCTATCCTCCTGATTCCTGCTTACAAGCAAAAACTAAAGCAGGAAGTGCCAGTGACTCGCTCAATACGGAAGTGGTCAGATGACGCGGATGCTACGCTACAGGACTGTTTTGCTAGCACAGACTGGAATATTTTCCCGGGATTCATCCAATGGCATTGAGGATTATACCACCTCAGTCATTGGCTTCACCAATACGTGCATTGACGATGTCGTCCTCACAGCGACCGTACGTACATATCCCAACCAGAAGCCATGGATTACAGGCAACATCCGCATCAAGCTAAAGGCTAGAGCTGCCGCTTTCAAGGAGCCGGACACTAATCCGAACACTTATAAGAAATCCCACTAAGCCCTCAGACAAACCATCAAACAAGCAAAGAGTCAATACAGGACTAAGATTGAATCCTACTACACCGGATCTGCTACTCATCAGATGTGGCAGGGCTTGAAAACTATTACGCACTACAAAGGGAAACCTAGATGCTAGCTACCCAGTGACACGACCCTACCAGACGAGCTAAATGCCTTTTATGCTCATTTTGAGGCAAGCAACACTGAAGCATGCCCGAGAGCACCACCTGTTCTGGACGACTGTGTGATAATGCTCTCAGTAGCCGATGTGAGCAAGACCTTGTGAGCAAGGTCAACATTCACAAAGCCACGGGGCCAGACGGATTACCAGGACGTGAACTCAAAGCATGCGCAGACCAACTGGCAAGTGTCTTCACTGACATTTTCAATCTCTCCCTGGCCGAGTCTGTAATACCTACATGTTTCAAGCAGACCACCACAGTCCCTGTGCCCATGGAAGCGAAGGTAACGTGCCTAAATGATTACCGCCCCGCAGCATTCACGTCGGTAGCCATGAAGTGGTTTGAAAGGCGGATCATGGCTCACATCAACAGCATCCTCCCGGATACCCTAGACCCACTCCAATTCACATACCATACCGCCCCAACAGATCCACAGATGATGCCATCTCAATCGCACTCCACACTGCACATTCCCACCTGGACTTAAGGAACACCTATGTGAGAATGCTGTTCATTGACTATAGCTCAGCGTCACTACCTCCCTCTGCAACTGGATCCTGGACTTCCTGATGGGACGCCCCCAGGTGGTAAGGGTAGGCAACAACACACCAGCCATGCTGA
Organism: Salvelinus fontinalis; assembly: GCF_029448725.1. Lineage (NCBI taxonomy): Eukaryota > Metazoa > Chordata > Actinopteri > Salmoniformes > Salmonidae > Salvelinus > Salvelinus fontinalis. Next base: position 16,049,816 of record NC_074674.1, read on the forward strand.
TCCTCAACACTGGGGCCCCTCAAGGGTGTGTACTTAGTGCCCTCCTGTACTCCCTGTTCATCCATGACTCCATGGCCAAACACAACTCCAACACCATCATTAAGTTTGCTGATGACACAACAGTGATCACGACAACGATGAGACAGCCTATAGGGAGGTGGTCAGAGACCTGGCAGTGTGGTGCCAGGACAACAACCTGTCCCTCAATGTGAGCAAGACAAAGGAGCTGATCATGAACTACAGGAAAAGGCGGCCTGAACAGGCCCCCATTAACATCGACAGGGCTGTAGTGGAGCGGGTCAAGAGTTTCAAGTTCCTTGGTGTCCACACCACCAACAAACTATAATGGTCCAAACACACCGAGACAGTCGTGAAGAGGGCACGACAGCACAAATGATTTGGCAGCTGCACCATTGAGAGGTTCCTGACCAGTTGCATCACTGCCTGGTATGGCAACTGCTCTGCATTTGACCATAAGGCGCTACAGAGGGTAGTGCGTACGGCCCAGTACATCACTGGGGCCAAGCTTTCTGCCATCCAGGACCCACAGTATATACTAGGTGTCAGAGAAAAGCCCCCAAAATTGTCAGAGACTCCAGTCACCCAAGTCATTAACTGTTTTCTCTGCTACCACACAGCAAGCGGTACCGGAGCACCAAGTCTAGCAACAAATAGCTACTTTTAAAATGTATTTGGAAATTTTAGCAACTTTTGAAAAGTCACTCAAACGCTAAAATGCACGTATTTTCCCTCTAAATGACGCAAAAACGATTTTCTGTCACACACTCAGTCACAACACACGTGCCTGGCTGCAAAAGTGCATTGTGAGTGACGTCAGCAGAAGGCCAGCAGCAATTTCAGTACATTGCAAATCATTGTTGGCTGACTGCAGCAGCACGGAGGTTCGACCAGACAAACCCAATGAATATAGTTGGTCACGAATGTTTGATCTTGAACAGAACTTACAACATCAATCAACATGTCTCAATCAAAATTGTACAGCCAGAAGTACAGAAAAGAGTGGGAGTCTGTACCTGAACAAATGTCAAAACATATTTTTTTCGCCGAGATGGACAGTCAATTTGAGTAGCGTTATTGTGTATTCTACGCAATGACGTCACAACGTCATTTAGCAACTTTTAGCAATAAATCAACCTGCCTCTAGCAACTTAACCTGAAAATTAGTTGGCAACACTGAATGAGCCCTTCCCAGTTAGGTAGTTTATGGCAAAAAACTTGGAACATGGGAGTGTTCAGAATAATTATGTTTTTATCTGAATTGTTGGGCGGTATCTAAACAATTTTTAACGTTAGATGTTAATGCCGTAGTTGTACATTTTCGGTGAAAATCCCTATGTCTGATATTGGCTACACTAGCTACTACCCTCACTCCTTACTGCAGCAAGCCGGAGCAAAGGTGTTGTTGGCATGCCGCGCAAAGACTTCAAATCAAATGTTATTCGTCACATGCTTCGTAAACAACAGGTGCAGATAGAAAAATATATATATTTTAATAAGAAATAGAAAGTGACACGAAGAATAAATACACTTTTTATATTCGACATGTAGACGCAAGTCAGACAATTTTTATCCCCATAATGCTACACTTTGAAAGGCGGTGACGATTGTCATCTACTTTGACAAGTGATTCGCTCGAAAGCACACTATAGCAGGAACAGGTTTTAATTGGCTGATCTCTCAGGCTATCACCATCTATCTAGCTCAAACCTTAGAACTTCCCTTCTACATTGTGGACTTCAAAGCGAAAGCAACGTTTCTAAACTCAGAGACGCAACATTGCGAGGCTTCCCGGAACGCTTGCGAAACAACCCAAACAGACCAGGCTGGGTTTTGAGAAGTCAATAAGAGAAGTGAAAAATTCTTACCTGGTTGTTAATTTTCTCAATCTAAAAGGCACAAACAATATTCGAGACAGTGTCTTAAGTAGTTGAACATGTTATTACTCCAACCTCATGAAAGTGACAAGCTGACACATTTTCAATTTCGTCAAAAACAACTTTATATCGAAGGAGTGCCTTTGATTTTGACGGCCTGCACATGCGCAGTTCGGCGCGAGACGACCATTAGCCCCGATTATGTCTTTCTACGTATGAGCATTGCTAGCCAGGGTCGCCATAACATCGCCTACAAGTGTTTTCAGCGATTTTTATTGGAGAAGCAGTTTCAGCCTATCTCCATGCTGTACTGTCTTTGGTGCAAGCAGAGGAAGTGTTTCAAGGCCCCCACACCAGTCAATTTTATTCCATAACCCCACACCAGTCCATTTTATCCCTTGAGGCCCCCATTAATTAGCCAGATAATAATTTCACCCCAAAAAATTGACAGGCCCAATAGGCAAAAAACAGACCAGCCCATCTGGCATTTAACCAAAATGCCAGCCCACCCATTTTCACATATATGCGGAACGCCGAATCAATTGGTCTTCCCCAAAATAATATGGTTAATGTGATAGGTTATTTTTGCCATTTTAGCCACAAAGTCAAAATTGGCTTCACACTTTGTCTTAATTTAAGGTTAGGCATAAGGTTAGCAGTGTGGGTAGTGTTCGGTTTAAAATAGAAATAGGCAGGGTTTATGATTTTGGATGTGTTAACTAGTGATGACCCCCTGCCGCCTCAATTTAGAGCCACACCTGATAGTTGTGTGATTAGCGCAGAATTTGAATTGATTAGCATGTCACTCAGTAAATCCACACACCCTAAAATTCTAAACAGTCTCACACTGTTACCACGCTCTATAGCAATTCAAGTCTGGGGACAGGTTAAACTGCAAAGGGCGGAAAGGGCTTATCAGGACGACTGACTGAAACGAATCCATTTGTCCTCACATAAGACTCTCAGCTGTGCGACATACGTCAACCATTTGGGCACCAGGCGTGTCTGTAGAGCCTCACCCATCTCGGGAGATACTGTAGATCTGCCTACCTTTTTCCAGTTTGTGTGTATATACTGGTTACAATGTCCATATACAGCATCTTATCAACACATATTATCTGATCACCACAAAATACAGTATGCTATAAGTCTACTTTATTTTCCACAAAAGTGAGACAAACTAGGCAATCTGGTCAAACACCTTCATTTGCCTTAAACAGCATTCAGTATATTACAGTTCAGTAACTTTCAACACCATAATCAAATTCATTATTTACAACTAATTTATCAAAAGATTATATATTACAGTAAGGGGAATATACTGTGCCTTCAGAAAGTATTTGCACCCCTTGACTTTTCCCACATTTTGTTGTGTTACAGACAGAATTTAAAAAGGATTAAATTGAGATTTTGTTTCACTGGCCTACACACAATACCCCATAATATCAAAGTGGAAATATGTTTTTCAAAAGTTTTACAAATGAAAAGTTGAATACTTATTGTCTTGAGTCATAAGTATTTATCGCCTTTGTTATGGCAAGCCTAAATTAGTTCAGGAGTAAAAATGTGCCTAACAAATCACATAAGTTGCATGGACTCACTGTGTGCAATAAGTGTTTAACATGATTTTTGAATGACTACCTCTTCTCTGTACCACATGCATACAATTACCTGTAAGGTCCCTCAGTCAAGCAGTGAATTTCAAAGACAGATTCAACCACAAAGACCAGGGAGGTTTTCCAATGCACCGCAAAGGGCACCTATTGGTAGATGGCTATAAAAAAAAAACATTAAATAGCCCTTTGAGCATGGTGAAGTTATTAATTACACTTTGGATGGTGTAGCAATACACCCAGTCACTACAAAATACAGGCATTCTTCCTAACTCAGCTGCCGGAGAGGTAGGAGACCACTCAGGGATTTCACCATGAGGCCAATGGTGACTTTAAAACAGAGTTAATGGCTGAGATAGGGGGGGAAAAAAAACTGAGGATGGATCAACAGCATTGTAGTTACTCCACAATACGAACCTAACTGACAGATTGAAAAGGAAGCCTGTAAAGACAAATATTCCAAAACATGCATCCTGTTTACGAGGCACTAAAGTAATACTGCAAAAAATGTGGCAAAGCAATTCACTTTTTGTCTTGAATACAAACTGTTATGTTTGGGGTAAATCCAATACAACACATTACTGAGTACCACTCTCCATATTTTCAAGCATAGTGGTGGCTGCATCATGCTATGGGTATACTTGTAATCGTTAAGGACTGGGGAGTTTTTCAGGATAAAAAAAAAAAACAGAATGGAGCTAAGCACAGGCAAAACCCTAGAGGCAAACCTGGTTCAGTCTGCTTTTGACCAGACACTGGGAGAGGGCTCCCAAGTGGCGCAGCAGTCTAAGGCACTGCATCTCAGTGCTTGAGGCGTCACTACAGACCCTGGTTCGATTCCAGGCTGTATCACAACCGGCCGTGATTGGGAGTCCCATAGGGCGGCACACAATTGGCCCAGCGACGTTAGGGTTTGGGTAGGCCATCAATGTAAATAAGAATGTGTTCTTAATTTGCTTAGTTAAATAAAAAAATAATTCACCTTTCAGCAGGACAATAACCTAAAACACAAAGCCAAATCTACACTGGAGTTGCCTACCAAGATGACATTGAATGTTCCTAAGTGGCAGACTTAAATCTAAATGAAAAAAAATATGGCGAGACCTGAAAGTTGTTGTCTAGCAATGTCCTTAAAGAATTTAGAAAACAATAAAAGTGGGCAAATGTTGCACAATCCAGGTGTGGAAAGCACTTAGACTTACCCAGAAAAACTCACAGCTGTAACCACTACCAAAGGTGCTTCTACAAAGTATTGCCTCTGGGGTGTGAATACTTATGTAAATGAGATATTTCATTTGCAAAAAATTTTTTCATTATTAGGTAGTGTGTGTAGATGGGTGAGAATTAGTATATATATTTTTTTAATCCATTTTGAATTCAGGATGTAACACAACAAAATGTGGAATAAGTTAAGGGGTATGAATACTTTCTGAAGGAAGAGTATAGACAGAGGATCAAATTCTGCTGCAATGTTCCCAGAGAAGCATGCCAGACGGCTTTGTTGCCACCACCTTATGATCAACACACTCACATTAAATTGTAATTTTCTAAAGCTATAAATCTAAATAAACAAATTTAACGCAATGATATAAGGAAGAAAGGACTATGACATGGTGGAAAGGGGAGAAGAAACAACCTCTAAAAGAGACCTAATAACATTCTAAATTCTTTAATAGACCTACAACTACCAGTCCATGCCGGCTACCAAAATATGATATCACAGCAAATTTCTGGCCTTATTGTTGTATTTACAGTGTGGATTTCTGAACAGAAGCTAGTTACATCTCCATATCAAATCTTCCTGAAAAGATGTCAAGTTAAAATGGCATTTTAACAAAGCATTCCGTTGCTTTCATGTCTTACTGCATACTGTAGTCGATCTATATTGAAGTCATCCGAAGCAACGCCTCAGTCCCAACATCTACCACTTTAAAGTAACACCACTAACTATGAGTAACACACAGAAAGAAAAGCATTTGTTCCCATCTGAATGAATGGAAACTAGTAATCATTGAAACTTTGAAGAGTGGCATGACTTATTGCATAGTAAACATTTTCATTTTGGATTCCATCCCTCAGCAGTCCGCAGAACAGCAATACAATACTCAGACCTTACAAAAGGCATAGGGAATCACCACACTATTGAAACAGAAGCATATAGCACTGAATGTGCTGTTATATTTCATTTGATGGCTTATTAGCCAGAACATTCTATGGGGAGAACATGAGAAACCAGGCTATAAATATGGCACTCTTGATCTCAAAGACAATATTTTACTTGTATACTGTACGCGGCCCATCAAATAAAGCTTTGGCAATTTACTGGATTACCAGTATTGTATTGAAAACAGACTTTTACAAAATGACCATATGTTTTGAGGCAAATCACAATGTGACCAATATGCTCAAATACTTATGTAGTCCCTTGAAATTTTATACCCTCTGTTTAAAATGTGCAATCTGTAGTGGTGAACTTCAATACGAGCAGATGATAAATGTTAATATACAGTGCCAGTCAAAAGTTGACACACCTACTCATTCCAGGGTTTTTCTTTATTTGTACTATTTTCTACATTGTAGAATAATAGAAGAAATCAAAACTATGAAAAAAACACTTGGAATCATGTAGTAACCACAACAGCAAAAAAGTGTTAAACAAACCCAAGTATATTTTATATTTGAGATTCTTCAAAGTAGCCACCCTTTTCCTTGACAGCATTGCACACTCTTGGCATTCTCTCAACCAGCTTCATGAGGAATGCTTGTCCAACAGTCTTGAAGGAATACCCACATATGCTGAGCACTTGTCTGCTTTTCCTTCACTCTGCGGTCCAACTCATCCGAAACCATCTCAATTGGGTTGAGGTCGGGTGGTTGTGGAGGCCAGGTCATCTGATGCAGCACTCCATCACTCTCCTACTTGGTCAAATAGCCCTTACAGAGCCTGGAAGTGTGTTATGGGTCATTGTACTGTTGAAAAACAAATGATCGTCCCACTACACGCAAACCAGAGGAGATGGCATTTAGCTGCAGTAGCCATGCCGGTTAAGTGTGTCTTGAATTCTAAATAAATCAGTGTCGACCGAAAAGCACCCCCACACATCACACCTCCTCCTAAATACTTCACGGCGGGAACCACACATGCGTAGATAATCCGTTCACCTACTCTTATTGGTGTCCTTTAGTAGTGGTTTCTTTGTAGCAATTCGACCAGTCTCCTCTGAACAGTTGATGGTGAGATGTGTCTGTTACTTAAACTCTGAAGCATTTATTTGGGCTACAATTTCTGAGGCTGGTAACTCTAATGAACTTATCCTCTGCAGCAGATAACGCTGGGTCTTCCTTTCCTGTGGCGGTCCTCAATGGAGCCAGTTTCACCATAGCACTTGATGGTTTTTGCGCCTGCGACTTGAAATTTTCCGGATTGACTGACCTACATGTTTTAAAGTAATGATGGACTGTCGTTTCTATTTACTTATTTGAGCTGTTCTTGCCATAATATGGACTTGGTCTTTTACCAAATAGGGCTATATTCTGTATACCACCCCTACCTTATCACAACACAACTGATTGGCTCAAACGCAATAAGGAAATTCCACCAATTAACTTTTAACAAGGCACACCTGTGAATTGAAATGCATTCCAGGTGACTACCTCATGAAGTTGGTTGAGAGAATGCCAAGAGTGTGCAAAGCTGTCATCAAGGCAAAGGGTAACTATTTTGAAGAATCTCAAATTAAATATATTTTGATTTGTTTAACACTTTTTTGGTTACTACATGATTCCATGTGTTATTTCATAGTTGATGTCTGCACTATTATTATACAATGTAGAAAATAGTAAAAATAAAGACAAACCCTTGAATGAGTAGGTGTGTCCAAACTTTTGACTGGTACTGTAAATAAACAACAAACAGAGGATGTCAATACATAGTTATTTCAGTTTTAGCGATGCGTCCTAATTAAAAACAGAGTACATCCAACTATAGAGCACATACCGGCTCAGACAGTAGTATAGAACTCCCCCACAGTATTACCCTAGTGCCTATAACAGTGCAAGACTCTTCCTTACTTACCTGGCTTTCTAGAGAACATGTTCGCAAAGTTAGCGTATGCTGTATACATATAGGCCAGGGCAGGGCAGAAGGGGTATCTGTGCAAAAAGAATAGTAGACTATCACAGAGTTAAAATGATCAGTCAGCCTGGGTTTATCTGTCCTTGGTGGTCAGCTTCTCAATCAAATCCTGTAGTGGGACCAGCTCTTTCCTGTCAATCAAGTTAAACTCCTGAAAAAGACAAAAAGAGAATACTTGGGTTAAAGCAGGCGATTGCTACAGATTGGTGGTGGATAAGGCGAGTTACCCCTTACCATTGCAAAGCACTTTGAGCATCTGGAAAAGCGCTATATAAACCCAATTCATCATTGTAAAGTTAATATCTCAGTCCTATTCAAAGGGTCATGGCCTCCAGTTCTTGGTCACATACTCTGAGGATAGCCTGGTTGCAACTTTGTTTGAGTCAACATCAAATGAGCTAGCTAAAGCAGATATGCTAGACTGGGAACCAGGTATTTACATCTTTATCTTTTAGCGTAGCCTTGCCAGCACTATACAATTACCCAGTTGTGTAAAGTACTTAAGTATAAATATTTTAAATTACTACTTAAGTCGTTCTTGGTGTATCTGTACTTTACTATTCATATTTTTGATAACTTTTACTTCACTACATTCCTAAAGAAAATAATGTACTTTTTACTCCATGCATTTTCCCTGACACCCAAAAGTACTTGTTACATTTTGAATGCTTAGCAGGACAGGAAAATGTCTAATTCACACACGTATCAAGAGAACATCCCTGGTCATCCCTAATGCCTCTGATCTGGCAGACTCAATAAACACATGCCTCGTTTGTAAATTATGTCTGAGAGTTGGAGCGTGCCCGTGGTTATCCATAAAAATAAACTTGAAAATGTGGCCGCCTACTTTGCTTAATATAAAGGAATTTGAAATGATTTACACTTGTCCTTTTGATTCTTAAGTGAATTATAGCAATTGCATTTACTTTTGATACTTAAGTATATTTAATAACAAATACTTTTACACCAGTAGAATTTTACTGGGTGACTTTCACTTGAGTCATTAAGGCATCTTTATTTTTACTCAAATATGATAATTTGGTACTTTTTCCACAACTGCAATTACCAAGAAATTATAGGCCAATTCATTCCTGTGACGTTCATGGAGGTGGGTTCCAGTACTGAAATAGACTTGGGAACCAGGCTACATTGATAGTGGGCTCCAGTCCAATACCTGAACGAAGAAGATGAAGTGTTTGAACGAGGTGTTTAGGTGGGCCTCCTCCTGCAGCTGCATCACAGAGTCAAAGTGCTGGTGGTAGATGTGGGCGTAGACCCTGAACAGGCGCTTCAGGATGGTCTTAGCCACTGACATGAAGTTTCGCTTGAACGGGACACCTTGAAGGCAAAGACAAGGGTACAAAGTGTACAGATATAACAGAGATGGGGTATTCTGATAACTAATGGTGTCACTTTACTAGAAATGCAATGTGAAAGACATGGTAATGGCAAAACATGACAGACATGAACTCATACCTATCTTAGATGGGAAGAGTGTCTCGTCATCGAGCTGGTCCTGCACCCAGGTCATTAGGTAATCAATGTACTTGGGAGCTGAGCATTTGATCGGCTTTTTGATGTTGGTTCCATCTGCCCAATGATACTCATATCTACAGAAGAGAAGTTTCATGAATGGCAATTATCATTATGACATGAAAAAAAGGCAAGCAAGCACATGCACGTACCTACACAACCACACCCACACTTACTTGGGCCCAGCAGACATGACAGGACAGCTCTCTTCAGTGCAGAAGTCTGTTATGGTACCATAGAGCATGTTGATCTGGTTGAAGAAATCTACAGCTGTGGAAATAAAGAAATAACAAGGACATGTGGCATCATGAGGGACATGTTAGCTGAGCTTCAGAGACTTTTATATCCTACAGACAACATTCATATTGAAGAAAATAAAAGTGCTAGTGTGTGATCTCAGATCTAATTAGTGTGTTGGCAGACATAAGGGGCACAAAGGCATTCTCACATTGCTCCACACCTCCAGAGACACCTCTCCCTATACACAGTCTACTGCAAATGAAATCTTGCTCGGGGTCCCCAAATAGCTAGACTCCCATGCATTCCTCTCAAACAAATACCGTCTCATCTAATACACACTGAAGTCAGTAAATGAGCAATGTTCTGAAAGTTCCACCTGTCAAACCATCCTCCCATTCTATATTGAAACATGAGGAACAACAACTCAGAAATGATTTTGTCATAGATTGAACTCTGTCTTAATGATGTTAGCGTAGCCTGGTTCTCCATTTGCTAATCTCACAGCAGAAACCTAACTAGTCGGTCCACTGAGTGACAGAGGTCATCTGTTTGTGTGTGTTTGTGTGTGTGTAAGAGAGAATGTGTTTGTGTGTGCCAGAGGATGTGAGATATCCGCCGGACGAGTCGTTGGTCTTGGTGGAAGACCAGAGACAGCAAACAAAGCACCAACAGGAGTGGACGATGAGCTCTGTTTAACAGTCAAAGTTGTTTTTTAGGCCTACTATGTTAGTGGTATTCATTGGATAGTGAAGCAGACTTGTTCCTTACTGTTGACAGCCACCCACTCGTTCAAGTCTTCCCCATCGGGCAGCATGACAGCCATGCGTAAGTTCCCACTGCCCAGTGTCGCCTCGGCATGTTTCAACAGCTCATACTGGTGAGATCCCTCTGGGATGTTCTTCTTGGGCTTGAAGGTCTTGGAAGACCGATTGCCACTGTGTGAGAAATTAGAATGGAAAAACATTGAGTTGGATCGTGTGTCTCTCATAATGGGAAATAAGAGAAGTAGGGAGTGATACAGTAGGCTACTCATGTATTTGATTGAAATAAATTGTTATGGAATAGGAAAGAGCATATAATCTGATTTCAACAATAACAAAAGCTGACCTCACACCCTCTTAATAAATAGTAACAGCCAAAGTGCTCTCTTTAATACAGTCAGCTAACTAGCAACTGAGCTAACAATTTAGCTAGCAAAAATTGTCATTCCAGTGTTTGACAAAGTTATGTAAACGGAAAAGAGACAACACTCCGACTGTAAAACGACTTCTCTTTTTAGCAAGCTAGATAGACATGGCCAGTTAATAACTAAGGCCTATGTACTTGCATCTTGCTAGTTAAATTAATGGCACAAAATTACTAATGTTTTAAATGCACTACAGAGAGAAAAAGTACATTTGGGTAAGTAGCTACCTAGTTAGCTAGCAATAGATAATATTTATAATAGCTAGCCTTGGCTACCTAGATTAATCTAGACATTATAAATTAGCAATTTATACAAGGCAGCGCTCAGCTAACGTTATAGACCTAGCGCTAGTTACCTAACCAACCAACAGCTTAGCTAGTTACACTCAGTGCAGACACTCAGCTAGCTAGCCTGGCTTTACATGTTGTTAGCCAGCGAGCTAGTTAACTTAAACGAGTTAACTATATGTTAGATTAGCTAGCTAACGTTAACATAGCCAACAACGGTGGAAATAGTAACACTTTAACTTGAAAAGGCAGGCACATTGAACAAGTACATCAAAATATTAAGCGGCAGACGAATACTCACAATAGAAAGCTCATGTTTATCTTCTTTAGCGTTATAAAAGAGGATCCTTCGCTAGGCCGTTGTGGAGAGAGATGAAGTCAAAACAAATTATTCCAGTCCAGTCAGTATCAGCACAGTGCCAGTGCCGTGGCTTGTCAAACTAGTCCAAATGTCACAGACTGCTTAAAGCGGCCCCCGGCCTGAAACAAAACTTCGTCCTACCATTAAAATGTAGCTTTGCATCAGCGAGCTCTGCAACATCTAGCTACCTAGTCACGGTACTATACATTCGACCACCCTAAACGTTTGCTTATCTGGTTGATTGAGTAACATTACTGTGAGATCTGGCAAACTGCACAGCACACTTATTTTACAGCTCTCTTCAACGAGCCCTACTTGGAAATGAAATCTCGCGATAAAATCACATTAACGTTTTCATAGTACTCTACTCGGACCAGCAGAGAGCAGTGTTGAATCAACTTGAATTTAAATATGGTTAAATCGTTTTTCATTGGTAAAACTGGTACTCTCAACTTTATGTTAGAATCACCGACGGTATTTAGCACTAGAACAAGTGATTCAATTGAGATGGGCCTTTATTAATACTACTTTTTAAGCACATCTCCGTGAGTAGTTTTGGTCCATTGCCATTATGGGTTTTACAGATTGAAAAATTATGGCGTTTACATGTTTCAATATGGACTCCTATTGGTCATATTTTTGCAACACATTTTGGGCCACATTTCGCAACACAAATATGCATTTGGAAAGTATTCAGACCCCTTTTTACACATTTTGTTACATTACAGACTTATTGTACAATGTTTTAAATTAAATGTTTTCCTCATCAATCTACACACAATACCCCATAATGACAAAGCAAAAACAGGATTTTATAAATGTTTGCAAATGTATTACTTAAAAAAAAAACATTTTGCTATGAGACTCGAAATTGAGCTCAGATGAATCCTGTTTCCATTGATCATCTTTGAGATGTTTCTACTTCATTGGAGTCCACCTGTGGTAAATTTAATTGATTGGACATGATTCGGGAATGCACACAACAGTCTATATAAGGTCTCACAGTTGACATTGCATGTCAGATTAAAAACCAAGCCATGAGGTCGAAGGAATTGTCCGTAGAGCTCCAAGACAGCATTGTGTCGAGGAAGGGTACAAAATAAATTCTGCAGCATTGAGGGTCCCCAAGAACACAGTGGGCTCCATCATTCTTAAATGGAAGAAGTTTGGAACCACCAAGACTCTTCCTAGAGCTGGCCGACCAGCCAAACGGAACAATCGGGTGAGAAGGACCTTGGTCAGGTGACCAAGAACCCGATGGTCACTCTGACAGAGCTCCAGAGTTCCTCTGCGGAGATGGGAGAACATTCCAGAAGGACAACCATCTCTGCAGCACTCCACCAATCAGGCCTTCATGGTAGAGTGACAAGACGGAAGCCACACCTCAGTAAAAGGCACATGACAGCCCGCTTGCAGTTTGCCAAAAGGAACCTAACGGACTCTCAGACCATTTCTCTGGTCTGATGAAACCAAGATTGAACTCTTTGGCCTGAATGCCAAGCATCACATCTGGAGGAAACCTGGCACCATCCCTACGGTGAAGCATGGTAGTGGCAGCATCATGCTATGGGGATGTTTTTCAGCGGCAGGGACTGGGAGACTAGTCAGGATCAAGGCAAAGATGAACGGAGCAAAGTACAGAGAGATCCTTGATGAAAACCTGCTCCAGAGCGCTCAGGACCTCAGACTGGGGTTGAAGGTTCACCTTCCAACTGGACAATGACCCTAAGCACTGTCATGATGTGGCCCTTTCTGGGTGTAGATCTACTTTTGAGAATGTGGGAATGGTCTGTGGACGCTTAAGGAACAGTTATGATGAGTGTGTTTCATTTGGTGATCTCATGAAGGACAGGAAACACACATAACGGTTTCTCTTAAAGTGTACATTTCCCAGCTGTCAGGTTTACATCTAAATATTGTGAAAAGTATGTGATTAAACATGAAACTATTTGTGAAAAGATGTGATGTTACATTAACCTTCTAAATGAGAGTATGGATTTTCATACAAAGATTAACTAGTCAGTGGCCATTTCATCTCCAGAACTCGGTGCACGACTCACTCTGTTTGCACTTGACACCAATCTTCTTCGACACCCCATCTCCACTTTTATCGGCATCATCTACTGCTGGGTAGAGAATGTCGAACTTGGTGTCCAGAAAGCAATGTAGGAGCCCCCTCACCTCATTGAAGGCGGACCTCTTCTTCATGCCTGCTCTGTGTAGTCAGGGTAAATGTGAATATTATGGCCGTCGTGGGTGATGGGAGCCGCTCGTGATGCCTTATGGACGACAGCCTCCTTCCCCTGAAGGTAGTCGAATTTGACTACGATGGGTCTGCGCGGCTCCCCATTGTTTGGTGCGGACTGTAAGCTTATGTACGCACGGTCAAGGGTGGGGCGTAATGGAGGCCTAGAATTTCCTGAAGCAGTTTAGCTATGAACAGGACAGGCCGCAATCCACCTACGGTCTCGAGTCCCTCTCTCACGCCGAAAATGCAACCGTTCCCCCGGCGCTTCCTGTTCTCGATGGTCTCGACCTTGGAAGTAAGTTTGACGACATCTGATGATAGCCGGGTGACTTGCTCTTCCAGTGTCACCACTTTGTAAGTGGACACTCTTACTGACGAGTAAGTATTTGCGTCGCCCTCCAGGCTATTCAGACATGTGTCTTGTTTCGCCAAGTCGTCTTTAACGGAGTCGATCTTTGTGTTGACCTCTGTGGCGAGAGTGGCTATTTGTGCGGATAGGTCAGTGGATAAAGACTCCACCTTAGCCAGCACCGTCTGTTCAGACTTAATGATAACGTTAATGATAATAAATTGCTAAATTAGGGATTTGGGTTTGATTTCTAATTGAATGTTACAAAATTAACACAGATCGGAAGGTGTAGGTCAAGTAATAATAGTAAATTGTTTGCCCTGGACAGCACAGAGAAAACACGTCTTCACGAGTTCCTATTCACCAGCGCCCCCTGTTGTTGTATTTTTATAAACAAAAAAAAGAAGAAGTATTTATTCCGATTTTTCAGCAGGTGCTGCAGTACCCTCAGTACCCATACTTCACGCGGCTTTGGCCCCAATTGAACCATTCTTGGTCAGAGTGAAATAAATGGGAGGAGCAATAGGACCTCGCAGACTTCACAGCACAGTTGGATCATAAATGCGCCATGAATCCACATGAGTAACGTTAGCTTGTTGCGAAAACGGAATGTTCCTGGGCTGACAGCCCAATGTCAAAAAATTACAGACAGTAGCATTTGAGAAAGAAAGCCTACGATATATCGGGAAGGTGAAACTATAATATGTAAAAGTCACACCGCTTAGCTAATGGCTTCTCTTCAACTGTGAAAAAGACAACGTTAATTTACAGCGTGTGTTGACAGTTTTGCATTCTCCCTTTCATCTCATTGCAGCAAACCAAGATGGAGTGCGAGTGGAAACCAGACGACCAAGGACTTCAGCAAATTCTACAGCTTTTGAAAGAGTCCCAGTCTCCCGATACGTCCACTCAAAGATCCGTCCAGCAAGTATCCTTCGCTCTCAGCTAAACATGAAAGTTTGGACCTCACTGGATGGTGTATTCGAGGTGTTTCTGTGGTAGTTTGTGTGGTTAGCTTGCCTTGGCAAACATTACACGCGGTTAGGGCACGCGCTCGGCTTCTGTTCTGTACAGGGCTAGCGGATAGTATACTGCATGTAGTTAGCTAGCTACAATGTTACAAATATATACTTTTCTATTGAATCAGCCACATACTATGATGGGAATATTATAAATTGGGTGTCGGGTGTCATGCAGTAGCTATCAGTCATTAGTTAATCAAGTAGTCTTAAACGCATGTTTTCCCAATGATAGTTTAGTTTTCGTATAACCTCAAACCCTTTGATTTCCGAGTAACGTTAGTGGTGTTGAAATAATGTAACGTTAGCGGGTACAGTGTAGTTACTAGCGATTGCTGACCCTTTGGGCTTAAATACAACAAAGAATCTGCAAGCCTGTGTTTAGAACGAGTCACCCCCCTGTCGCCCCCCAGTATGCTTTCGATTCTCTCGATTCTCTCCCGTCATAAAATGATGTCAACAACGTTATCATTTTGGTGTAATCTTATGTCTTGACATCTTGTTGAACCTGTGAATTTAGGAACGTGACTTTTCAGCCAGCCACCCGCTCGTGGCAGTGATCATGTATACGAGCCTCATTGTCACACTGTCATCGGCATACAATACAGGTGTCACAATGTCAAGGTGCATTCGAATCATGAACGTTGGTGTGTGCATTCAATAACGGGCAAGACGTTATGTCGTGTTATAAAGTCTTTATTGGTTACCTACTTAGTGTAGTATTTGAGTGATGCAATATTGTCCATGTATGTAATGCAGATTAGAGTTCTTACTGATTGGTGGTGTTGTTAAATTGCCAAGTGCTTCTATTTGACTATACATGCTCAGACTGCACAGCACCAGCCTGTTGCTCATCCTATGATAACTGAGACTGATTTCTGATTTGTTATTCATGGTGTCCATTGATGCCCTCTAAAAACTATTTAACACTATTTGCTATTTAACACCAACCTTTACAAACAGCCTGTTTTTGTGTATACAGCACACACTGCATGTCTACTTCTATGGTTGCGCGCCCAATGTAGGCTCTGTCCTTTCCTTAACCATATTCTCTAAAGAGACTGGAACAGCTCAACCATTACCCAGACTTCAACAACTACTTGATATTCGTGCTCACAAAGTTGAAATCAGAAGGTAAGATTTTTACCCTTCCACTCTCATTCTCCATCTCCTATTTGTTTTGTTTTACTGCTTATTGGCACAAAAGACAACTGTAGGCTACAGAATGGTCGCTGGCAGTCACACAGGCTTATCTCGTCCACCAACCAGCTCTCTCTCTGCTAGCAAATTAGCGGCTGGTGTCTGATTTCTTTATGACCTGCCACTGGCATTAAACAAAGCATGTGTGCCCATGTATGCTGATGATTTCACCATATATATGGATTTATATAAAACCACAGCTAATGAAGTCACTGAAACCCTTAGTTGTAGTCTGTTTAGGAATGAGTGGCCAGTAATAAACTGGTCCTTAACATCTCTAAAACTACTTTATTTTACTTAACCTTTATTTAACTAGGTCAGTTAAGAACAAATTCTTATGTACAATGACAGCCTACCAAAAGGCCTCCTGTGGGGACGGAGGCTGGGATTTAAAAAAATAAAGAAAATATAAATATAGGACAAAACGCACATCACGACAAGAGACAACACTACATAAAGAGAGACCTAAGACGACAACATAGCAAGGCAGCAACACATGACAACACAGCATGGTAGGAACACAACATGTCAACAACATGGTAGCAACACAAAACAGGGTACAAACATTATTGGGCGCAGACAACAGCACAAAGGGCAAGAAGGTAGAGACAACAATACATCACGCAAAGCAGCCACAACTGTCAGTAAGAGTGTCCATGATGTAGTTTTTGTATGAAGAGATTGAGACAACTGTCCAGTTTGAGTGTTTGCTGCAGCTCGTTCCAGTCGCTAGCTGCCGCGAACTGAAAGAGGAGCGACCCAGGGATGTGTGCTTTGGGGACCTTTAACAGTATGTGACTGGCAGAAGGGGTGTTGTATGTGGAGGATGAGGGCTGCAGTAGATATCTCAGATAGGGGGAGTGAGGCCTAAGAGGGTTTTATAAATGAGTATCAACCAGTGGGTTTTGCGACGGGTATACAGAGATTACCAAAATTAAGAGCATTGTATTTGGTACAAATCATTCCCTATGTTCGTCACCTCAGCTGAATCTGGTAATGAATGGTGTGGCTGTTGAACAAGTTGAGGAGACTAAATGACTTTGTGTTACCTTAGATTGTGAACTGCCATGGTAAAAACATAAAGATTAAATGGTTGTAAAGACGGATAGAGATGCTCTGCTTTTTTGACACCACACTCCAAAAAGCAGGTCTTGCAGGCTCTAGTTTTATCTTGATTATTGTCCAGTCATATGGTCAAGTACTGCGAAGAAAGACCTACTTACGCTGCAGCTGGCCCAGAACAGAGCGGCACGTCTTGCTCTTAATTGTAATCAGAGGGCTAATATTAATACTATGCATGCAAGTCACTCTTAGCGAAGAGTTGAGGGAAGACTGACTGCGTCACTTTTTTGTCGTACTTTTTACCCCAATTTCGTGATATCCATTTGGTAGTTAGTCTTGTCCAATCGCTGCAACTCCCGTATGGACTCGGGAGGGGCGACGGTCGAGAGCCATGCGTCCTCCGAAACACGACCCTTCAGAGCCGCATTGCTTCTTGACACACTGCTCGCTTAACCCGGAAGCCAGCCGCACCAATGTGTCGGCGGAAACACCATACAACTGGTGACATGAGTCAGCGTGCATGCGTCCAGCCCACCTCAAGGAGTTGCAAGAGAGCTATGGGACAAAGAAATCCCGGATGGCCAAACCCTCCCCACTGCGGTGCAGTGACTTAGACCGCTGCGCCACTCGGGAGGTGCGTCACTTGTTTTTGTAAGAAACATTGTGTTGTTAACTCCAAATTGTTTGCATTGTCAACTTACACACACACACTTACCCCACCAGACATGGCACCAGGGGTCTTTTCCCCAGGTCCAGTACAGTATTATACAGTCATGAGTGTATGTGTGTATGTACTGACATGTATACTGAACAAACAAAAATATAAATGTAACGTGCAACAATTTCATAGATTTTAAATCGGTTACAGGAAATGAGTCAATTGAAATAAATCAATTATGCCCTAATCTATGGATTTCACATGACTAGGCAGGGTCGCAGCCATGGGTGTGCTTGGGAGAGCATAGGCCCACCCACTTAGGAGCCAGGCCCAGCCAATCAGAATGGGGTTTTCCCCACAAAAGGGCTTCATTTTAGACCGAAATACTCCTCAGACCCCACCCTTTCCGCTGACGATCCCCGCAGGTAAATAAGCCGGATGTGGAGGTCCTGGGCTGGCGTGGTTACACGTAGACTGGTTGGATTTACTGCCAAATTCTCTAAAATTACATGGTTGTGAAATGAACATGAAATTCTCTGGCAACAGTTCTGTTGGACGTTCCTGCAGTCAGCATGCCAATTGCACGATCCCTCTACTTGAGACATCTGTGGCATTGTGTTGTGCGACAACTGCCTTTTATTGTCACCAGCACAAGGTGCACCTGTGTAATGATCATGTTGTTTAATCAGTTTCTTGATATGCCCCACCTGTCAGGTGGATGGATTATATTGGCAAAGGAGAAATGCTCACTAACAGGGATGTAAACACATTTGTGCACAAAATTTGAGAGAAATAAGCTTTTTATGCGACTGGAATCTTTTCTGGGATCTTTTATTTCAGCTCATGGAAAATGGGACCAACACTTTACATGTTGTGTTTTTATATTTTTGTTCAGTATATGTGTAACTGATCGGCACTCACACATGTTAATGATTTTAAATGTATGTATTTTGTCTGTAATGTTGTGTCAGACCCTTGTAAGACTAGCTGTTGCCATTGGCGTTGGCTAATGGGGATCTTAATAAATCAAATCGAATGTCTTGTCACTGATGTGGCACCACACCACTAGAATATGGGTCACTCAAATTTTAAAACTAATCTCCGGCCGGGCACAACTCAACTCCTGACCTGCTTGTGTACAGTAGAATAGATGACCCAACGGTTTAGGCTGATGAGCCATTGCCTTTTGAGGATGGCATTTGTTATACTGCTCTGGGTTGAGAGATGCAGCGGTAATCAAATTTGAGTGTACTTTTAATCAGAACA
Source organism: Salvelinus fontinalis (assembly GCF_029448725.1). NCBI lineage: Eukaryota > Metazoa > Chordata > Actinopteri > Salmoniformes > Salmonidae > Salvelinus > Salvelinus fontinalis. Next base: position 16,068,868 of record NC_074674.1, read on the forward strand.
GAGGTAGACATGGGATCAAACAGCCATGAAGGAGAATTATCAGACAGTGAAATACCAATGGGTAATGCCCATTCAGTAGTATTAAGGGAAACTTGTTCCTTGCTGAAAAGACCTTTTGAGAAAACAGAAATCATGACTGAGGCTATGACTTTGATTGTAGGTCTATTGTAGTTATGCTACGCCAAGCTGAGCATCACAGTGCTCGGGGAATGAGTCAAAGGAAATTAACTTTTGAATCAGGGAAGGCAGTGATTTGCCATTGGCTGATTTTCTGTTGCTATCCAGCTTTTCTAATACCTTCTCAGCCTTTTGCTGAGGTGACGCTTTGGTTTTCTTCAGCATCAACAAGAATCTGGCTACAGGCTTCCCTTATTTTGGTTTAGCTGGTTGAGTGCCCCATGTAGAGAGGGTATGACATGTTTTTGTTTGTATGTTTGGGTTTTCTAGTAGTTTTGCAATCTGAGACATGGCTATACAGCAACCCCTTGCTCACTAGTTTTTTAGCCTTCGTCTGTAGTGTACTTAATAGTGTATTCAAACTCCCTTCTACAATGAACAAATATAAACGCAACATGCAATACTTTCAAAGATTTGACTGAGTTACAGTTCATATAAGGAAATCAGTCAATTGAAATACATCCGTTAGACCCTAACCTCTGGATTTCACATGACTGAGAATATAGATATGCGTCTGTTGGTCACAGATACCTGAAAGGTAGGGGCGTTGATCAGAAAACCAGTCCGTATCTGGTGTGGTCACAATTTGCCTTATGAAGCGCATCACATCTCAGTGGGTGACATGTCTGGTGAGTATGCAGGCCATGGAAGAACTGGGACATTTTCAGCTTCCAGGATTTATGTATAGGTCCTTGTGACATGAGGCCATGCATCATGCTGAAACATGAGGTGATGGTGGTGGATGAATGGCACAACAGTGGGCCTCAGCATCTCGTCACGGTATCTGTGCCTTCAAATTGCCATCAATAAAATGCAATTGTGTTTGTTGTCCGTAGCTTATGTCTGTCTATCCCATAACCCCACCGCCACAATAGGGCACTCTGTTCACAACATTGATATCAGCAAACCGCTCGGCCATACTGCCATCTGCCTGAAACAGTTGAAAACGGGTTTCATCCGTGAAGAGCACACTTCTCCAGAGTGCCAGTGGCCATCGACAGTTAGCATTTGCCTACTGAAGTCGGTTACAATGCCAAGCTCCGGTCAGGTCAAGACCCTGGTGAGAACGATGAGCACGCAGACAAGCTTCCCTGAGACGGTTTCGGACACTGTGCAGAAATTATTTTGTTGTGCAAACCCACAGTTTCATCAGCTGCCTGGGTGGGTGGTCTCATGATCTCGCAGGTGAAGAAGCCAGATGTGTAGGTCCTGGGCTGGCATGGTTACATGTGGTCTGTGGTTGTGAGGCTGTTTGGCCGTACTGCCAAATTCTCTCAAACGACTTTGGAGGCCGCTTATGGTGGCGAAATGAACATTCAATTCTTTGGCAACTGCTCTGGTGGACAATTATGCAGTCAGCATGCCAATTGCACTGTCCCTCAACTTGAGACATCTGTGGCATATTGTTGTGACAAAACTGCACATTTTATTGTCACCAGCACAAGGTGCACCTCTAATGATCATGCTGTTTAATCGGCTTCTTGATATGCTACACCTGTCAGGTGGATGGATTATCTTGGCAAAGGAGAAATGCTTACTAACAAGGATGTAAACACATTTTAGAGAAATAAGCTTTTTGTGCATATGGAATATTTCTTGGATGTTTTTATTTCAGCTCATGAAACATGGGACCAACACTTTTACATGTTGTGTTTTTTTATATTTTTGTTTAGTCTATTTAGACGCTAAACAAATGCATCATGTAAGTTAGGACAAGTTGTGTTAATTCTATTAAAACAACATTTTGTAGAAAAATTAGAATGGTGTTAATTTGGAAAAATCTTCATTGAATGTTTAGTCCTAATTCAATTTATGCATTTTGGCTCATAGACTAATTGTACATTGACTTAAATGGTGGATAGGCTTTCATTGGAAAAACAGCCATTTCAAAATAATGGCACTTCCTGGATGGATTTCTCAGGTTTTCGCCTGCCATTTCAGTTCTGTTATACTCACCAACATTACTTTAACAGTTTTAGAAACGTTGGAGTGTTTTCTATCCAAATCTACTAATTATATGCATATCCTAGCTTCTGGGCCTGAGTAGCAGGCAGTTTACTTTGGCATGCTTTTTATCCGGAGGTGAAAATAGTGCCCTCTACCCTAGTGAGGTTAATAGAAAATGAAATTGACCCCTAAATTGACTGCCCCTACTCCCCCCTTCTCTCCAGATGAGCCGACCCGGTCTCTGAGTGGTCTGATCCTGAAGAACAATGTGAAGGCCCACTACCAGAACTTCCCAAATGGAGTGTCTGACTTCATCAAGAGCGAGTGTCTGCAGAACATCGGAGACTCCTCACCCCTCATACGGGCCACTGTGGGTAAGTGTCATAGCCTGCATTTGTAACAGAGAATGTTGTCCTCATTGAATTATAGTGCTCTCCTCTAAGTGGTCACGTCCATGCTGGACAATTTGATCACTATAATCAAATACACTGTAAGCAGTGTAATAAACGTTGATTAAGAAGGAGCAGGGATCATCAACTAGATTCAGTCGGGGGCTGATTTTTTATAATTTTTTTCTTGAGTAGATAGTCGGTGGGGCGGAACATCATTACAAATAATTTGTAGACTGCAAATTGAAAGCAAGATGCCCAAATGGATATATTTGACTAAATCATAATGTCAAACCTTGCTTACATTTGTATAAGATCGCATGGCTTTCTGTTATGCGTGGGAATACTTGAACAGATTTCCAAAATTAAAATCACTCTGAACTGATTTCCTGGCGTTTTTACAGTCTCATGTCCAACAATAAATAAAACAAAAATAATATACAGTTGAAGTCGGAAGTTTACATACACCTTAGCCAAATACATTTAAACTCAGTTTTTCACAATTCCTGACATTTAATCCTAGTAAATATTCCCTGACTTAGGTCAGTTAGGATCACAACTTTATTTTAAGAATGTGAAATGTCAGAATAATAGTAGAGATAATGATTTATTTCAGCTTTTATTTCTTTCATCACACTCCCAGTGGGTCAGAAGTTTACAAACACTCAATTAGTATTTGCTAGCATTGCCTTTAAATTGCTTAACTTGGGTCAAATGTTTTGGCTAGCCTTCCACAAGTTTCCCACAATAAGTTGGGTGAATTTTGGCCCATTCCTTCTGACAGAGCTGGTGTAACTGAGTTAGGTTTGTAGGCCTTGCTCGCACATGCTTTTTCATTTCTGCCCACAAATTTTCTATGGGATTTAAGTCAGGGCTTTGTCATGGCCACTCCAATACCTTGACTTTGTTGTCCTTAAGACATTTTCTCACACCTTTGGAAGAATGCTTGGAGTCATTGTCCATTTGGAAGACCCATTTGCATCCAAGCTTTAACTTCCTGACTGATGTCTTGAGATGTTGCTTCAATATATCATATATATATATATATATATATATATATATACACAATTTTCCACCCTCATGATGCCATCTATTTTGTGAAGTGCACCAGGCCCTCCTGCAGCAAACCACCCCCACAACATGATCCTGCCACCCCCGGGCTTCACGATTGGGATGGTGTTCTTCGGCTTGTAAGCCTCCCCCTTTTTCCTCCAAACATAATAATTGTCATTATGGCCAAACAGTTCTATTTTTGTTTCATCAGACCAGAGGACATTTCTCCAAAAAGTACGATCTTTGTCCCCATGTGCAGTCACATACCGTAGTCTGGCTTTTTTATGGCGGTTTTGGAGCAGTGGCTTCTTCCTTGCTGATCGGCCTTTCAGTTTATGTTGATTATAGGACTTGTTTTACTGTGGATATAGATACTTTTGTACCTGTTCCCTCCAGCATCTTCACAAGGTCCCATTGCTGCTGTTCTGGGATTGATTTGCACTTTTCACACCAAAGTACGTTCATCTCTAGGACACAGAACGCGTCTCCTTCCTGAGCGGTATGACGGCAGCGTGGTGCCCTGTTTATACTTGCAAACTATTGTTTGTACAAATGAACGTGGTACCTTCAGGCGTTTGGAAATTGGTCCCAAGGATCAACCAGACTTGTGGAGGTCTACAATTTTATGAATGAGGTCTTGGCTGATTTCTTTTGATTTTCCCATGTTGTCAAGCAAAGAGGCACTGAGTTTGAAGGTAGGCCTTGAAATGCATCCACAGGTACACCTCCAATTGACTCAAATTATGTCAATTAGCCTATCAGGAGCTTCTAAAGCCATGACACCATTTTCTGGAATTTTCCAAGCTGTTTAAAGGCACAGTCAACTTAGTGTATGTAAACTTCTCACCCACTGTAATTGTGATACAGTGGAATAATCTGTCTGTAAACAATTGTTGGAAAAATTACTTGTGTCATGCACAAAGTAGATGTCCTAGCCGACTTACCAAAACTATAGTTTGTTAACAAGACATTTGTGGAATGGTTTGAAAACGAGAATTAATGACTCCAACCTAAGTGTATGTAAACTTCTGACTTCAACTGTATGCTGAGCACTTGTTGACTGCCTTTACTTCACTCCGTGGTCCAACTTATCCCAAACCATCTCAATTGGGTTGAGGTCGGGTGATTGTGGAGGCCAGGTCAACTGATACAGCACTCCATCACTCTCTTTCTTGGTCAAATAACCCTTACACAGCCTGGAGGTGTGTTGGGTCATTGTCCTGTTGAAACAAATGATTGTCCCACTAAGCGCAAACCAGATGGGATGGTGTATCCCTGCAGAATGCATTGGTAGCCATGCTGGTTAAGTGTGCCTTGAATTCTAAATGTGTCACCAGCAGAGTATCATCACACCACCACCTCCGTGCTTCACGGTGGGAACCACACATGCAGAGATCATCCGTTCACCTACTCTGCGTCTCACAAAGACACGGCGATTGGAACCAAAAATCTCAAATTTGGACTCATCAGACCAAAGAACATATTTCCACCGGTTTAATGTCCATTGCTCATGTTTCTTGGCCCAGGCAAGTCTCTTCTTCTTATTGGTGTACTTTAATAGTGCTTTCTTTGCAGCAATTACACCATGAAGGCCTGATTCACGCAGTCTCCTCTGAACAGGTCATGTTGATGTGTCTGTTACTTGAACCCTGTGAAGCATTTTCTGAGGCTGGTAAATCTGATTAACTTCTCCTCTGCAGCAGTGGTAAATCTGGGTTTTCCTTTCCTGTGGCGGTACTCATGAGAGGCAGTTTCATCATAGTGCTTGATGGTTTTCCTGTATTGACTGACCTTCATGTCTTAAAGTAATGGACTGTCATTTCTCTTTGCTTTTTTGAGCTGCTCTTGCCATAATATGGACTTGGTCTTTTACCAAATAGGAATATCTTCTGTATACCACCCCTGCCTTGTCACAACACAACTGATTTGGCTCAAACGCATTAAGTAGCAAAGAAATTCCACATATTAACTTTTAACCAGGCACACCTGTTAATTGAAATGCATTCCAGGTGACTACCTCATGAAGCTGGTTGAGAGAATGCCAAGAGTGCAATGTTGCCATCAAGGCAAAAGGTGGCTACTTTGAAGATTCTACAATATATTTTGATTTGTTTAACACTTTTTTTGGTTACTACATGATTCCATATGTGTTATTTCATAGTTTTGATGTCTTCACTATTATTCTACAATGTAGAAAATAGTAACATTTTAAAGAAACCCTTGAATGAGTAGGTATGTCCAAACTTTTTACTGGTACTGTGTGTGTGTGTATTTATTTATATATATTTCTTAATAAATGCACACACTCACTGAGTGTACCAAATATTAGGAATACCTTCCTCAAATTTAGTTTCACCCCCCACTCCTTTTGCCCTCAGAATAGCCTCAATTCGTTGGGGTATTGACTCTACATGCTTTCGAAAGCATTCCACAGGGAAGTTGGCCCGTGTTGACTACAATGCTTCCCATGGTTGTCAAGTTTGCTGGATGACCATTGGCTGGTGCAAAATTCTTGATACACACGAAACTGTTGAGCGTGAAAACCCCAGCAGCTTTGCAGTTCTTGACACAAACCGGTGCACATGGCACCTACGACCGTACCCTGTTCAAAGGCACTTCAATCTTTTCTTGCCCATTCAACCTTTTGAATGGCACACGTACACATTCCATGTCCCTTAATCAACGCTGATTTGAAATGGATTTAACAAATGACCTCAATAAGGGATCATAGCTTTCATCTGGATTCACCTGGCCAGTCTGTCATGGAAAGAGCAGGTGTTCTTAATGTTTTGTACACTCTGTGACTGTCAATACCATTGTACCCATAGTGCAGAAAAATTACTTAAGGATGGACAGCTCCAGATCTGAATGGCAGTAGTGTTTAAGCTTTTGTTCCAGCCCAGCTCATACCTGATTACAAAACCCTTCACACACTCCTTCTCTTCAGTGACTGAAACAGATCAAAGCAGGAGAATGGTGTTCCAGGCAATGTTCCCTCTAATACTTTTAGGCATTGAGCAATTTTTTGGTCTGCTGATCGCTAACTTGAACCTTGTGTAATTTCTGTGTAACTTCCGGTGTGTGTTTACTGTGAACCCTCAAGGCTGTACCCGCTTTAATATACTGTTTTAACAGTGGCCAAATAGGCTACTGTGGCTATTTGATCATAATGTAGGCCTACCAGAGTGCCCTACAATCAAAAACAATGGAGAAAAGGCATACCGTAACAGCTGTTTCCATGTCAAAATGTTATCATTCCGTCTACAGTAGCAGCCAATGTAGGCCTACATTCCATGAGACCTTTTGAAAAAACAAACAAAAAAACATCATGCAGGGCGTAACATGAACTTGTTTAGCCACTTGTCCTTCAGACAAGGAGGCAACTGAACATTTTGTTGTGATGCAAGAAAACACTTTACACAATAAAATACATTATTATTCCAATACCATTTATTACAGAGAATCAGACAGATTATGCTACCAGTTGCCTATTGGCTACATGGCTTATTCAAGCCTGTCTCAAAATACAACACCGCCCCTTTTTTAAGACAAAAAAAAAAAAAGCTTTTCAAAGATGGCTAGGAATGTTGACGTTTTGTGCTCCCACAATGCCGACTACAAATGAGTTATTAGCCCAGTTCTAGCTCACTAACTAGCTAAGAATGTGAACAAATGTGCGCACGTGGCTATATACAGCTCTCGCTTTGAGCTCGAAACAAGCGCATAATAATTGCGACCGCTCATGCTGTAAAACAGTCCAGTTCAAAGTAAATGGCACAAATCCATATATGGCAATGTTCTATTTGCATATAGGTCTACTGCAGCTCTGATTGGTTATGGCGCACCGGTCTGTGTAGAGTACAGGCCTAAGTCATGCCTGTCAATGCAATAGAATCCTAGTCCGATTTGCGCTCTGCCTATAAAAAATAAAAAAAAGCAATCTCTTGCGTAGTTGGTGTGAGCCAGGTAACCTGTTCAAAGCCAGTGGTGGAAAAAGTAGCCAACTGTCATAGTAAAAGTAAAGATGCCTTAATAGAAAATGACTCAAGTAAAAGTCACCCAGTCATATAGTACTTGAGTAAAAATCTGAAAGTGTTTGGTTTTGAATATACTTAAGTATCGAAAGTAAAATATTAAGCAAACCAGATGGCACCATTACATTTTTTTATAATTTTTTTGATTTACGGAAAGCCAGGTGCACACTTTTTGATAATTGACATCATTTCCAAACGAAGCATGCGGGATCAGAGGCAGTAGGGGTGACCAGGGATCAGAGGCAGTAGGGGTGACCAGGGATCAGAGGCAGTAGGGGTGACCAGGGATCAGAGGCAGTAGGGGTGACCAGGGATCAGAGGCAGTAGGGGTGACCAGGGATCAGAGGCAGTAGGGGTGACCAGGGATCAGAGGCAGTAGGGGTGACCAGGGATCAGAGGCAGTAGGGGCGACCAGGGATGTTCTGTTGATAAGTGCGTGAATTGGATAATTTTATCGTCCTGCTACATTTTGAATGCTTAGCAAGTACTTTTGGGTGTCAAGGAGAATGTATGGAGTAAAAAGTACATTATTTTCCTTTAGGAATGTAGTAAAGTAAAAGTTATCAAAAATGTAAATAGTAAAGTACAGATACCCTTAAAAAAAACAGACTTAAGTAAAAATTCTTTAAAGTACAACAATCTAGCATTGGCTAGATTATGCACGTGAAGTAATGAGTAGGATTCTCTGTAATGAGTAGGATTCTCCCATGCAAAAGTGATTGCTTTTAAAAAACGCTTTATCTGCCTTCCCAATTTAAAACTACTTTGAAAATTGTAACATATTTTATGGAAAATATATGTTTTATGTTTCTGGACGCTGTACCATGCTGCTTTATTGCCGACATGACCAAGCGGCATCGATTATTGTTTGATTTGAGAAAGGCACTCCTCCCTCACCGCTTTTGCCTGTTCACGTCACAGGCCATAGACTGGTACTCCGCGGCTCAGGGTAATATAACTCCGTTCGTCTCACTGGTGTCTGGCTGCATGGTTATTTCTGAAGGTTTGATTAGCCAGCTGGCTCGTTGAGATAGCCAATGGTGTTTGCATGGTGCCTCCTTATCAGAGTCAGCAGGCAAGCAGCAGACTGTGCCGGGGCTCGGTTGCCATGGTTACCAAACATCTGACAGAAATGAACAAACAGGAGTGTGTAAATCACCTATTATAAACTGATTCAAAGTGCAGGATATTGGCTCTGCCAATCCTGATGGTGATCATGGTGATTGTTATAAGGGAGGGTTGTGGAGTTGCTTCGAGGAGACCTGTCTCATCTGTCTCTCTGTCTCTCTGTCTCTTTCTCTCTGTCTCTTTCTCTCTGTCTCTTTCTCTCTGTCTCTCTCTCTCTCGACCCAGGTATCCTCATCACTACCATCGCCTCCAAAGGGGAGCTGCAGAACTGGCCTGAGCTGCTGCCCAAACTCTGCCTTCTGCTGGACTCTGAGGACTACAACACCTGTGAGGTGAGGGACGAGACTAGGACAGGGTCTGGGCTGCCAGGTCTGTGAGCTGAGCCATATGTCTATCACTACTGCGAGGTGACGGCATAGGTTAACACAGTACTGGGCTGCCGATGTTTTCTGTACTGTCATACGCTAAATATTGTGAGGAGGAGACTAGATAAGGATACAACTGGACTACACTGCTATGTCTGGGAGCTCAGGTTTATAATTGTACTGTCTCATGACTGCTACTGAGGTGAGTTTGGTTTTAGGATGGAGGTTGGTTTGAGAGTTGTTGTCTCGTCGCTGTAATCTGTGGATTAATCCGAGATGATCTATGTTTGAATGAGTGATCTGGTTGTCTTGTCCTTTTTTCACATTCAATACCAGAAACAAGCAGAAAATATGTAGGTGTCTGTTAGTGTTCCTGTGCACTTTTCTGGGGAGGGGGAGGGGGTCAAATAAAGCAGCATCAGCTGAGCCGGTCAGCAGGACTCCATCCAGAAGGCAAATACTCACAGCTGGATAGGAACTAACCCAAAACTGCAGCTTATTCAACATGAAATCACTTATATTATCCCTCTCCCTCTTTCTCTCTCTCTCTGCCTATCTTTCATACCAGTGAATATAATCTGACCTCATTTCTTGACTGGCTCTCGCCATGCCCAAGAATACCGTCTTTGGTTATGAGTTGAGAGCAAGCCAACAACATCAAAGTGGTGGTGCTAAGTTAAGCTATTTTGGGGTGGGGGGGAGGGGGGAATATTCTTAGCACTTAATCACATTCGGTGCCAATGTTGGGTGGCTGCCCTACTATTAGTGTTACTAACACAACTATTAGAATGGCTGATTATTGCAAGAAGAGTTAGTGAGGTTAAAAAGATGGATACAATGCTTCTGTACTTTTAGACTTCCAGTCATTGTGCTAAAGCTAGTTAGCATTGGCTCTTGAAACTAACACTAACTTCCTTCATAAAAAAACGGTATCCATTTTTTTGTCAGAATCTCACAGTATCCCTCCTGGTTGACACAGCAGATCTGTGGTTAGTCAATCGATCAGTCAGATTTGTGATCTTCATTCATTTGATGTTTCATCATGCCATGTTTGGGGGACATTTTAAGACTAAAGCCCTATGCTATGTATGTGATTTGAAAAGGTAGAGAGGTAACGGAACTTTGGTCAACTCTGAGTTCAACTCTGAATAACTGGTACCATGAAAGTGGCTCACCTTTTCGTCAGGTAAATGTATATGGCAACGAATCCTTCAGAACTAACCTACTCCCGGGCAGGCTAACTCCATTTATCCTGAATGTAGTGCAGGGCTCAACAATAACACTTGTCCGGGACAAGTAAAATAAAATAAAAATCACAATCAAGCAATTACTCCGCTATGAATTGGATCAGTGAGGCCAACATTGGAATAATATTCTGACCGAATGTTCCTATACATTGCATTCGGAAAGTATTCAGAACCTTTGATTTTTTTTCTCCCACATTTTGTTACATCCAGAGGTTCGATTGGGTTCAAGTCCGGGCTCTGGCAGGGCCACTTAAGGACAGACACTTGTCCTGAAGCCACTTCAGCGTTGTCTTGGCTGTGTGCTTAGTGTCATTGTCCTGAGTGATCTGGAGCAGGTTTTCATCGAGGATCAATCTGTACCTTTATTCTCTGCTCTTCTCCCCCAATTGCTCAGTTTGGCCGGGCAGCCATCTCTAGGAAGAGTCTTGGTGGTTCCAAACTTTTTCCATTTAAGGATGGAGGCCACTGTGTTCTTGGGGACCTTCAATGCTTCAAAAAATATTTTGGTACTCTTCCCCAGATCTGTGCCTCGACACAATCCTGTCTTGGAGCTCTATGAACAATTCCTTCAACCTCATGGCTTGGTTTTTGCTCTGACATGCACTGTCAACTGTGGGACCTTATATGGACAGGTGTTCCTTTCCAAATCATGTCCAATCAATTGAATCTACAATCAAGTTGTAGAAACATCTCAAGGATGATCAATGGAAGCAGGATGCACCTGAGCTCAATTTCGAGTCTCATAGCAAAGGGTCTGAATACTTATGTAAATGAGGTATTTAATTTATTATTATTTATCAACATTTGCAAAATTGTCTAAACCTGTTTTCACTTTGTTTTTATGGGGTATTGTGTGTAGAGTGAGGAACAACAAAATATAAAGTGTTGGTTTCATGAGCTGAAATAAAACATCCCATGAATTCTCCATACGCACATAAAGCTTATTTCTCTAAAATATTGTGCATACATTTGTTTACATCCCTGTTAGTGAGCATTTCTCATTTGCCAAGATAATCCATCCACCTGACAGGGGTGGCATATCAAGAAGCTGATTAAACAGCATAAGCATTACACAGGTGCACCTTGTGCTGGGGACAAAAGGCCACTCGAATGTGCTGTTTTGTCACACAACACAATGTAACAGATGTCAAGTTTTGAGCGAGCGTGCAATTGGCATGCTGACTGCAGGAATATTCACCAAAGCTGTTGCTAGAGAATTTAATGTTAGTTTCTCTACCATAAGCCGCCTCCAACAATTTGAGAGAATTTGGCATCACAACCGCAGCCCATGTGTAACCACGCCAGCCCAGGACCTCCACATCCGGCTTCTTTACCTGCGGGATCGTCTGAGACCAGCCAAGTAATAAAATTAAGACGGTACTTCAACAAGCTTATTTCATACGATTGCCTGCTGAATTTGCAAGGTAACTTTTCTTTCCTTTTGACTTCGGCACATAACGTGGCACTGACTCGCCCACGGATTGATGTTTCAGCATTATCAGTGAACAGTTCAACGTTTTGACTAGCCACGTGTGACATGCATCTGCAGTTACAAGCCTGCTAGAGTTGGCTGCAGGCGGGCGAGAAATCTCCACCGTCGTAGTACGGATGAAGCCTGAGCTGGAATCTGAAGCTACAAAACCCTGAAGATATTGCTTAAATTGTAGTATACCCCTCAGGTGTTACTCCATCTGCTGGTGGTCAGCCAGTCCCCTCTCACAGCTCCTCTCTGACACACCTTTAGTTATGGGTGTGTCCTGAGTTATAGCCTTCTCTCTGCAGTGTGTGTGTGTGTGTGTGGCTATGCTGTGCTCATAGATATTCAAGTCAGGTAAAGGGTATGGAGAGGGTTATAAAAATTCACTAAATGCATTTGATGATCAAACTACGAAGGAATGACTGGAGTGTGTTTGCATGGAGGCTAGCTTATTTTAAATACCAATTTGATTGGGGCGTCATACTTTGCATCAAGCCTGGCGCTGCGTGCTGCTGATGCAGAGTTGCATCGTGGGAAAGCACTCCCTTGCAACAGCCCCAAAAATAGCCTGGCTGTACCAGGATGCTTTGCGGTGGCCCCTGGCGGCTTGCCAGCAGCAGTAAATATAAAGCGGCACACTCGCGCCTCACAAATGAGCTGATTTGAGGGTGACACACACACACAGAGTTCTTCATATACACTAGTGATGGGGGGGAATTGACGCAGTTAAATGTCATTATATTATATTGATGCTTTGACTCACTATCGAGTTGTAATAAAAATAAAAAATAAATATATATATATATCTAAATGTTGTGTTCGCAAGCACTAGTCTGCTGTACCTGTGCCAACTCCACTATTTTTAATCAAATAGCTTGTTCTCAATCTTCTTTTTTTTAAATAGTGAGTCAACATGTTTTCAGCACTTATTTTCTCTTGTCTCTGCAGCAGACACATAGTGAGCAATATATTTGGAACATCAAATTGCAATAAATACGCAATATCAACTCGCAATACATATAGAAAAACATGAGAATCCAATATATCGTATCGGCACCTAAGTATCGTGATATCATCCCTGGCAATTTCCAGCCCTAATATACACACTGGACAGCAGCCTCCATACAGATGTGTGGCTGGGGATCACTGTGTTCTGAAGGACACACACACACAGAGAGAGGCAGACACGACACACACAGACAGGTGAGCTCACACCCCTACGTGCATTCACTTACAGTAAAGCCCAGACATACCCTCTCATTTTCTTCTTACTCACTTGTGTGTAGTGTTGATTGGACTCAGACAGCAAATGACCTTTGTACTTCAGAATGACCTAATCTTGGCTTGATGACAGATTGGTGTCTCCACTTCCTTTTAACATCTCTTTGAACCTGTGTGTGTGTGTGTGTCAATGGCTCATTCAGATCTACACAAGCTGCATGCCATTGATAATTTACCATGGAAGCATGGATCACTCTTATAGTCTAACACTTAAATATGCCCCAGTGCTATCTTCAACGGGACACAATCTGGACTCATCAAAGGGAATCCAAGTAAAGCCGACGGGAGATCGAGTTGACCCGTACGCCTGGGCCTGGCAGACAGCCCAAAGGACAGCCTGCACAATGGTTCTCACTATTGCCACAGGGTTGTTCCTCCAACACCGAGCTGGTTCAGAAGCAGAGATTTAGCTCAGTTATTCTCTGCGGTGGAGCTGGAGTGAGCTGTGATTTTGTTTTGGTAATACTCTTCAGGCAGACGGGCGGGTACTCCCAGGGTTTGGTGTACCCGGCCAGAGGAATCTCATCAGTCGGTTTAGAAGCGTCGCCTTGAGATCTGCGTAGCCTAGTTCTGCTGTTTTTTTTAATTTGCTGAAAGAGTAGTTGCATCTCATCAGCGAATATAAATAGTATGCGTGTAGCGTATTAGGCCTACTGTTAATATGTCAGTGATTGATGTTATTCAGAGCATATGGATGAGCCTCAGCCGGGTCATGTTACAGACAGCCGTTGGACTTGTAAATTCTAGCTGACTGGTACATTTGTGTGTGTGTGTCTGTAAAAAAAAAAAAAAAAAAAAGGCATTCCACTGACTGAGCTCGTTGGCAGTGGTCCTAACAGCTCTGCGTGGTACAGGGCTCTGGGTAGCATATTACGTGATGGGAGTTGACGACCTCGAAGTCTACTGGGCCTCACAGGCAGTGCTATTGGCACTGGGTGGCGTGGCTCTGGTTTTGGCTATGAGCAGTGTGTCTTTTTATGTGTTTATACATAAATATGATCCTTTAGCGGCTAGCCTATTACTAGATTATCCACATCACACACGGATGTTTTGAGCTGCGCGTGTTACAATCCGCATCGCACGCAGACTATATTTCTGTTGACATCTGCAGTGCTCTCAAAGACACAATCTTGAGTTTCTGTGCTGCAGTCTCATTGTCTGTGTTTATCCCTCCTGCTCTCCCAAGTATTAGATGAATCTCAGTCCCTCTGTCTGCACTGATATCCCTGTGAGCTGAGTAGACTCTACCGCAGTATGGAATGCTAACTAGGTTTGGCAATTTTCCGATTGCATCGTCTATCGACGATGTTTGACAGCCATCGTCGATGGTGACAACATCGTGATGTCACGTGATTGTTTTAGCTTTTTTGAACTTGACTGTACCACTAGGAGTTTGGCAGTGAGCACACAGCAGGGCAATATGCCAAATGGTCTTTTCCCTAAATGCCATAGCCTTCATTTTCTTTCTTTTAACCTTTAATTTTTTTTTTATCAGGGAGTCATACTGAGACCAAGGTCTCTTTTACAGATGAGCCCTGAGTTACAGAAAATGCACACATCCAAATGTAAATACAAAACGAAAGCAGTTTACAATTGGCTCATTCATCCCACTCCTCTCCCCTGTAACTATTCCCCAGGTCATTGCTGCAAATGAGAACGTGTTCTCAGTCAACTTACCTGGTAAAATAACGGTAAAATAAATAAATAAATAAATAAATAAAAGCAGAAAGGAAAAACACTGTCATAAACAAGTTCGTTAGTAATAAGGTCCTCAATCAGCTTTCTGAATTGGCCTAGAGGCACCAAAACATCACATTAAGAACATTTTGAAGATTGTTCCAAAAATAAAAATAAGTCACTACGACCGCGGTCCACGTCCGAACCTGTTCTGTCTCTTGTCACAGCAGTCTGAGGGGCCCTTAATACGCCTCTCTCTACCCCTCTCCCCCTCTCTCCTATTTCCCCTTGTTCCTGTTCTCCTCTGTCACCCCTTTCCCCCTCTTCCCCTTTCGCCCCTCGCTCTATAAAAAGACCAGAGCAGGTATGTGTGTGGGATGTCACCTCATGCGTATAGAATATTGGCTGATTGCTTCATTTAGTTTTTGCTGGAGAGCAGTTTTTACTGTGGTGATTAACGGGCGGTTGGAAGGTGCTGGTGTGTGTTCCTGTCGAACTGACCGAACAACCAAGCGCTTGTTCATTCAGACACTGTACATTGTACTGTATACTCTACCATGTTGTCTGAACATAGCTTTCTAACAGAGGATAAAGGAGTAATAACATTTATTTTTGTTTTTATATAATCCCCTTCTCTCTCCTCTCAACAGGCTCCGATTCTTTTGCTTAGTTGTAATTCTTGCACATTTCCACAGCAAGGCTCTTAGTCTTACAAGGACTGTCCAGGTTCATTGGAATGTGATCTTAGTCTGACCGCCCTCCCGCTTTATCTGCTGCTTGCACACACACACACACACACACACACACACACACACACACACACACACACACATACACACATACCTGTCCCAGTCATCAAAAGCTGCAAAAAATATGTTTGTGCAAAAATAAATGAATTAATGAATGCTAGCTAAGTTTTTCCTGGTTGGACCTTCATTTACAATTAATCCAATTTCAGTTTGTGCGGTGGTTGTTTATATTTCTGTAACTTTGTAGCAAGTATGTTCTGCATGGTGTAGTGCTTTAGAACGGTTAAAAAGGTGCCTATTGTTGGAACTGCTTTGGAGGTGTCCTATCTTTTCCAACTGTCCCGTGCATTGTCTCACGTCGGATGTCGTCACTCCTACGCGCTGCTCGTCCCTCAACCAATCTGTCTTTTAGGACTTGGAATTCATAAAACGCCAAACGCTAGTTCCTAATTCTGAAAATCGCTCCGCTCTCGCCCTTAGTAGCTATGACGCACCGGCGTAAAACCATGCTCGATCAGCGGAGCAAGCTGGTTTGAATGTCCAGACGGTAGCTAGTTTGCCAGCTTGTTGATGAAGTTGTACGGCACCATGGGACTGTTCTCAGAAATTGCCATGTATTTGACACTGACAGAAGCTGGGACTGTGACTCGCTACTTTGTAACAGTTGGCCACCGTGATAAGGTTGCAGAAAAGTCAGCTGTGTTGAAATCATGAAACATCTTTTGTGCATTAGCTACAACTTCTGCGCTAGCTAGCTAGAGGGAGCTTTCAGCATTGCGAGTGTGAACTGGTGTTGCTGGTATCCCTCCCTTTTCGTTTCATGGATTGATTTGAGACTGGTTCAGCCAGCAAGCAGATACTAGCTAGTTTTCTCGCACATTTCGAATTTCATAACTGATTTTGTACCACCCCAAAACACCTTAGCTAAATGTAGAGTTAGGTAGTGAAGACTTGCTCGTGCAGAAAAACTTAAATATTAGCTACAGGTTTAAAGTTTTTGGTTAAGATGAACTCAGACTCTTTTGGGGATGAAAGAGGATTCAGTGGGCGACAGTAATCTTGGTAACCTTTTCGAATGTTAGGACTAGGGATGTACATTTTGTTTTAACGTTTAAAGTGCCATTTTAAAAAAAATACAAAAAATACAAAAAGTTAAATGACGAGTTCACAGTTCAGAAGTGGTTCTATGTATGACCGCTAGGGGGCAATGCAGTTCAATCTACCGCGGTCCTGGCTACTACCTACCGGTCGTCACCAGTTGCCACAAAGTCATAAAGCCTGTTTTTTTTTTTAACTAGGCAAGTCCATTAAGAACAAATTCTCATTTACAATGACGGCCTAAGAACAGTAGGTTAATTGCCTTGTTCAGGGGCAGAACGACAGATTTTTACCTTGTCAGCTCTGGTATTCGATCTAGAAACGTTTCGGTTACTGGCTCAACGCTCTAACCACTAGGCTACCTTCCGCCCCAATCACGGCCAGATGTGATACAGCCTGGAATCGAACCAGGGACTGTAGTGACACCTCTTGCACTGCAGTGTCTTAGACCGCTGCACCACTCGGGAGCCTGTGTATTTCTATATTTTCTATTCTTAACCCTTGTGTAGTCTTAACATTCTGTATACTCTCCTTGTTCTAAGGGTAAAAAATTACCCGCCTTCACTAAACCCATAAAATAAAGCAGCTTAATTGAATGTTAAACCCCAAATCTGTTTTGCATGAAGAAACAACCTGTCATTCATCAGACTTTGAATATCTGGGTTTTCCCTCTTCACAATGCAGAAAGACTGCATTTAATCAGTGGACACCACTCGTTTTTATGACAACACACCTGTCATAATTTTTTTATTTTTTTTACTTAAGTACAGGTTTATTATTATTGCTAAAGGTACTGCATAGGTGTAAAAAAAAAAAGCTCTTTAGCAAGAGAGCACTTCTATAGCCTGAGAAAGTAGCAGAAATGTGCAGAAAGTAGTTTTGAATGCATTTTATTGAAGGGAAATGATAAGTCTTGAACTTTTTTGGCAACATTGTGATATATTCTTATATACTGTACAATAAGGAATTCAACTACAAAATACTTTATACCCACAAGGTGTATAAATAAATATGATAATAGATACAAAACAAAAACGTGAACATAAATCAATCAACTCGATTTAGCACATGTAGGACAGTATGCAAGTGTGTGTGCATGGACTTTGCAGATGTATTTCTCACATGTGCAGCACATAGTATTTGTTTTACAGTCCTTCTTTGGGGGGCAGAATATCATCACCTCTTGCCTGCTGCAGCCTCAGGTGGATCAGGACAAGATTCAACCCCCTGAACAGCTTTCACAAGTGCTGCAGAGGCTGCTGTGCGGGGGAGGCGCTCCCTTCTTTGAATGTGTGGGGTTACAAGTGCCTTTCCCAGCTGCTCCAGGAACACCCTCTTGTTCCGCTTATCAGGCATCCAGGTAGGGTTGATCTTGTTCCATATCACAAAGGCATTGTATGAGGACACATCAATGATGTTATGGAAGATGACCAGTGGCCAGCGGGCAGTCAGTCATCCTCCTGCAGCTGTAAGTTACAATCACCTTGTCCAGGTTGTCCACGCATCCTTTGTTGTGATTGTAGTCCAGGATGATGGCTGTCTTCCTGTCCTCACGATCACTGATCTCAGCCGTTTTGTGCAGTGTGCTCTGGAGGACCACATTCTTGTTCCTCTTTGGGAGGTCAGAAACTAGAGTGGGGGTGAAGGCCAACTTTGATGAGAAGGCCTCTCTCCCTCTTGTTGCGAGGACTGCAGGGGGGACCTCAGGCTTGTTCTTTCTAACTGTGCTAACCATGGTAGTCTTCCTCTTCAGGAGCTGCTGGCTGAGTTCATAAGAGGTGAAGAATTTGTTACATGGGACATTGTGCCCCCTCAGTCCATCTGTCACATCAAGCACAACCCACATCCCCTGGTTCTTCTCCGGGCCTCCACTGCTCGGCTTCCCTGTGTAGACTTGCATCTTCCAAGCATAGCTGGATTGTGCGTCACAGGCCACCCATATCTTGATACCATACTTTGCTGGGCATATACTACCGGAAAGGACAGCAACCTTTTGACAAAAGAGATTACTATCAGTAATTAGTATCAGTGTCACAGGAAACAATCACAAATCAATGATATTACAGGAATACATAATACAATTAACAGTGAAAATCACTTACGTTACAGATATGAAAATAAAAATGTACCTCTGAATGGAACCAGTTGCTCATCCACTGTTACTTCAGGCCCAGGGTTGTAGAGGTGCGGCAGACGCTCCACCCACTTCTCCCAGACCTCTCTTATGGCCGTCAGTTTGTCTCTTACACGTCTTGCAGGTCTTGACTCACTGTTATCAAATCGTAGCATTCTTGAGAACGTGTGAAAGACTGTGGCATCGTGGCACGGAAAATCGCCCTTCCACTCTCTGCAACCCAGAGACTACATGTAGCCTCGCCTCAGGACCTATACACACCCGCTAAGATTAGTAGCCCTATGCAGTTCAATCTCATCCATCCTTTTCCAGTTGTCTCCGTATAATTTGTCATTTCCAGGATGATTTTTCCCGATGGCTTTTGTGATGAACATGTAGAATGTTGAGGCGATGTCCTGGACATGGGCAACTGCATGTCTTGTGGGCCCTGGGGTCATCCTTATGACATTTTGTGCTGCCATCCTGCCCTGGTTGTCATATGGTGACAAGGACCATGTTATTTTGCTGGTCTTTCAGCTTGGGGTATTTCTTCTTCATCTGAAGATGATGCATTGTGCTCTGGGTTGTATTCTTCCCCATTCTTCTTCTTCAGATACCACCTCCTCCTCCTAAACCATTGTTCTCGTGTTTCTCCTGGACATCTTAATAAATCCGGTCTATGACCTGTTGGGCACTGAAAAGTGCACTCATGGCTTCAGCAAAGAGAGAACTGGGGGGACTGTCATCTGCAGCACCTTTATAACCTCTGACTGCATTCCCCGTTAGTAAACAACGCTTTCAAGAAATGTTTATTTTGCCTGAAACTTTGTTTATTTTGTCAAATAGTTTTTATTTTGTCTGTGAACTTGAGTCGTCTGGGGGTCGCTGAGGGGAAGTGCTGCACATGCACAAGAGTTTTAGTTTTGTCTGAGTCCAATCAGTAGCACACAATCTAAATGTCTCATTGTGCGTTTGTGTCTCTGTGGTGTGTAAATGATTTTAGAACTGCCGGGTCAAAGATGACGCTAAGACAATCTTTGTACCCTGGTGGTGTACAGCTTTCATGGAAATATGAACCAAGGCGATGTTTCACTTTTTCTAATGTTGGGGTCACACTAGGAAAAGTCAAGTTGAAAAATATCATCTAGGTGGTTTTTTCTGCTGTTAAACATAGTGGCGGTCATTTTTTTTTTACCCTTAAGATAACACAAGGGTTAAAATGTGATTTAAAAAAAAAAAAAACTAACCCTAATCACACTGCTAACCTTATGCCTAACCCTAACCTTAAATTAATAAATGTTTATGATATAGCCCACCCCCAAAACAATTCGGACTGTGGAAACCTTACCAGACGGCACACACCGTACTGCTGTCCCACACCCACTCAGTGCGGTGATATTAATGCCATTGTAGGTTCTCTGTTGTGTGCCTCTACTCCACGTTCTCAGTTGCCAGTACCTACTTCATGTTCCACTTCTCATCAATGTGATTGCTCGTTGCAGTGATCTATGACAGCGTATTCATAGACGTCTAACATTTTATTTTTTCAAAACCTTTTATTTAATTAACTAGGCAAGTCGGTTAACAATAAATTCTTATTTACAATGACGGCCTACCCTGGCCAAACCATAACCCGCACGACGCTGGGCCAATTGTGCGCCGCGCTATGGGACTCCCAATCACGGCCGGTTGTGATACAGTCTGGAATCGAACCGGAGTCTCTAGTGACACCTCTAGCACTGAGATGCAGTGCCTTAGACTGCTGTGCTATTCGGGAGCCCTGTCTCAATATTTAGCAAGGCTAGTTTCTAGATATGCCATTAGGGTATTAAAGCCGACATCCTCACATTGGCTGCATATCAACTGCAATCATTTATGTAATCGGCGCTGGGATTTGTCTCACTCCGTTCCTTATCGCACTTCTGGCAGCAACGGGTTGTCATCCCTTTCAGCATTGCACCTGTACTGCCACTGTAGCTCAATTCCACTTCGCGACGTTTGCATTTCATCACCCTCTCGTGTAACTTCTCAAAGTAGCGTATTGCCATACAGGACTGTCTCACTCTCTGCCATTTTTCTTACAGATGACGACGTGCGGCGCGCTTTCTATACGTGGCAAATGAATTGAAAGATGCATATCTCCTGCTAAAGTTACAGCATTTATTATTTTTCCCTTGATGATGATGATGATCGGGGCCTGTTAGTGGTCGTTTTGTGATAACATAAAATCACAGTGCAGTTAACGATCCCCATGTCGTTTAAACGTTCACACCCCTAGTTAGGGCAACATATTGTAGCAGTATGAGGAAACGGCTTCCTCAATAGAAATCTCCGATTTACATTTGTAGACGATGTCATGGCGACGTCGGCTAGTGTAAACGCCTTCACACTGCTTGCTTAGCGAGTACCCCCTCGTTTCGGCCCGTACCTGGAGCAAACTCGGGTCCTCCGCTTCACAAACACACGTGGCCACCCTCCTCAAGCGTCTTAGCCGATCGTGCCACCGCAAAAGCTAGATAATGAGGCGACGCAAGCAGGACGTTTTTACGGCTGAGGAGCACACGTCACAAATCCCTATGTGCTACACTTGCTAAGCTCATGTTCAGAAGCACGTCATCGGGTCTATAGGTTTAGAAACTGGCCAAACTTATTTTTAGCAATCCCATGAGTGTTTGCAAGTTCAGTCAGATCATATCAGACAGATCAGCAGTGTCTGGTTTGAGAAAGTGCTGTCCCGTGTATCTACAGTAAATATAATGTCCGTTCTAGAATGTCTTTCTAGCCAATCAGCAATGAATTTGAACAATTAAACAATAAGGCCTGAGAAGGTGTGGTGTATATGGCAAATATACCACAGCTAAGGGTTGTTCTTATGGACAACGCAACGCGGAGTGCCTGGATACACAGTCTCCATCCTAATAGGCTGCATCCACTTCCTTGTAAGCTAGATCATTGCTGACTTTGGTTGGACCGGCTGTCTCTCATACAGACAGAAACCTTATCTTTTTTTTAACCACATCGTCTCGGTCTCAGTCTCTACGCTGACTGGTTGGAAGGAAAGAGCGCCCGCCCTGGAAATGGTTACCTAGGAAACGGCCCTCAGACAGCACCGCTGCCACGGCCGCCGTGGTCTTTGTTGCATTCCTCTCCGTGTGTGTAATGTATGACTGACGGCATATTGAATTTGTCTGCCACTGCCATCAATCCCATAATATATTTTTCCCTGGGCTGCGTTATCATTATTTACAGGCAGAACTGCAAATCATCAGCTGCATTCAAACATGATGCAGGCTTACGTCGTCAATGTCCTCGTTAGATTTAGACAATGGCGCTTTTCAAGGGGCTTGTGCTTATTTGTGTATACATTGCCTTCAGAAAGTATGCATAACCCTTGACTTATTCCACGTTTTGTTGCTATAGCCTGAATTCAAAATGTATTTAAAAAAAACTCACCCATCGACACACATTGCCCTACAATGACAGTGAAAGCATGTTTTTAGAAATGTTAGCAAATGTATTGAAAATGAAATCCAGAAATATCCCATTTACATAAGTATTCAGACCCCTAAGTCAATACTTTTCACAGCGATTACAGCTGTGAGTCTTTCAGGATAAGTCTCTAAGAGCTTTGCACACCAGATTTGTGCAATATGTGCATATCTTTTTTTAAATCTTCAAACTCTGTCAAATTGGTTGTTGATCATTGCTAGACAACCATTTTCAGGTCTTGCTATGGATTTTCATGTAGATTTAAGTCAACTGTAACTCGGCCACTCAGGAACATTCACAGTTTTCTTGGTAAGCATCTCCAGTGTAGATTTGGCCTGCTGAAAGGTGAATTCATAGCCCAGTGTCTGGTGGAAAGCAGACACAGGTTTTCCTCTAGGGTTTTGCCTGTGCTTAGCTCCATTCCGTTTCTTTTTTATCCTGAAAAACTCCCCAGTCCTTAACGATTACAAGTTTACCCATAGCATGATGCAGCCACCCCTATGTTTGAAAATATTTAAGAGTGGTACTCAGTAATGTGTTGTATTGGATTTGCCCCAAACATAATACTTTGTATTCAGGACAAAAAATGTATTGCTTAGCCACATTTTTTGCAGTATTACTTTAGTGCCTTGTTGCAAACAGGATGCATGTTTTGGAATATTTGTATTTTGTACAGGCTTCCTTTTCACTCTGTCAATTAGGTTAGTATTGTGGAGTAACTACAATGTTGTTGATCCATCCTCAGTTTTCTCCTATCACGGCAATTCAACTCTTTAACTGTTTTAAAGTCCCCATTGGCCTCATGGTGAAGTCACTGAGCGGTTTCCTTCCTCACAGGCAACTGAGTTAGGAAGGAAACCTGTATATTTGTAGTGTAATTTAATAACTTCACCATGCTCAAAGGGATATTCAATATCCCTTTTTTTTATACCAATCTACCAGTAGGTGCCCTTCTTTGCAAGGCATTGGAAAACTCTCTGGTCTTTGTGGTTAAATCTGTTTGAAATGCACTGCTCGACTGAGGGACCTTAGAGATAATTGTATGTGTGGGGTACACAGATAAGGTAGTCATTCAAAAAATAATGACACTATTATTGCATGCAGAGTCCATGCAGCTTATGTGATTTAAGAAAATGTGTACTCCTGAAATGGTTTAGGCTTGCCATAACAAAGGGGTTGAATACTTACTCAAGACATTTCAGCTTTACATTTGTTATTAATTTGTAAACATTTTGAAAACCACAATTCCTCTTTGACATGATGGGGTATTGTGTGTAGGCCAGTGTCAACACTAAATGTAATCCATTTTAAATTCACGCTGTAACGCAACAAAATGTGGGAAAAGTCTAGGGGTGTGAAATACTTTCTGAAGGCACTGTATATAATGGACCGCTGTGATGTTTGCTAGTTGTGGGCTCAAGGGCATTGAGTGACAGCGGTTGGGAGAAACGAATCCATATTTTAAGTGTGTAAATGAACACACTCCTGTAGAGTAGTCAAGCGTAGTGCATAGACACGTGCTCGTATGGCTCTCATTGATACACTATGTATACAATAGAATGTGGACACCCCTTCAAATGATTGAATTCGGCTATTTCAGACACGCCCGTTGCTGACAGGTGTCGGCAACGAACTGTTCGTCGGGAGCTTCTTGCGATGGGTTTCCATGGCTGTTATAGCAGCAAAGGGGGGGGGGGGGGCGGCAACTCCATATTAATTCCCATGATTTTGGAATGAGATGTTTGACAAGCAGGTGTCCACATACTTTTGGTAGTGTAAATCTCGCTGCTCTGCCAAGTGGACACCTGCTGGACTCCGTTTAGTGTGTGTGTGTGCTCACTGCTAGTGCGTGTCATACTTGGCATGACGGAAGCGCTGTTGACTTTTATGGTGAAAACTTTCTTTACTTTAGTCGTTATAGAGTGACTACAGTACACACTGACTGCCTCTCACATGACTAGGCCTGTACTGTAGCTGTTTTTATGTTTAACCGTCAAATTCATCAATACCTCCTGCTGTTCATTTCCTAATTGGCTAGCCGGGTCCGGTTTATGTGTTTATCCTTGTGCTGACGTTAGATATAGTACTTGTCCTTTTTTGACTCAGGATTGATGGAGTATGACATGTTTACTGTCCATATGGCGTCTGCTCCATCTCCTGTCTTTGAGGCGACTGTCTGACCCTGAAACATATTGGTTAACCCTTCACCTCCTCCATTTTCATCTCTCTATCCCTTCCTCCTCTCTCTCTCTCCACCCCCTTATCTTTTAGGGGGCGTTTGGAGCTCTTCAAAAAATCTGCGAGGACTCCGCAGAGGTCTTGGACAGTGACATGTTGGACCGTCCGCTCAATGTCATGATCCCAAAGTTTCTGCAGTTCTTTAAGCACAGCAGCCCCAAGATCAGGTACTGGCCATCTCTCCTGCTCCCCCTGCTCCCTGCCTCGTCTCTCCCTCAGTCCTCACTCCTTGGCCAATGAGGTTCCTTAACAGCCCTTACCGCCTGATCAGGCACTCAAATTAAACCAAATATATTTATAAAGCCTTTTTTTTTTTTTTACAACGGCCGTTGTCACAATGTGTAGGGTGTGTGCACTAATATGAAAAGTGTATAATAAAATGTGAAAATATTACATGTCATGTCTCAAAATGACCTCCTATATTGTTTTATGTCCTGGATTTTATGAAGAAAGATGACTAGTTCAACTATGCAATTTAGTTAGCCTCAGTTCGTGTACAGCATCCAGCCTAGCTGACTATTATATAGTCAGGCCTCCATTGATTTAGTTTCCCTAATTTTGTCCATCCTACAAGGGTAAAAACGCCAATAAC
The DNA here is from genome assembly GCF_029448725.1 of Salvelinus fontinalis. NCBI lineage: Eukaryota > Metazoa > Chordata > Actinopteri > Salmoniformes > Salmonidae > Salvelinus > Salvelinus fontinalis. The sequence continues at coordinate 16,093,922 of NC_074674.1, forward strand.
CTTTGAACAGATTATGATAAAGACATGCGGTTTGGACCATTGGTTTTCTTTAAAGGAGTATCTACACAATTAACATATCTTACCCATTGGTCAAAAGATGCATTTTTGTTTGGACACACTACAGAGTGCCTTACAATAACCTGGCCTAGACCACAGACAGCAAGCTGAAGCACAGTGGTAAGCAAAAGTCCCTAGAAGGAATGACTGTACTCTAGTACGAGTGTACTGTGCCTCCCCCTCTCTCCCTGCTCACAGCCTTGCCTCTTTCCCCCACTCTTCACTCCCGGGGGAGCCAACACCTTGCCGCTCTAATCGGTCCCAAAACAACCCATAGCCAATTATTTATTAATAATGTTGAGATATATTCACAGGCGCTTTGATCCAAAATGGCCCCTCGCATCCCTCTTTCCTCAGGCTTATAGATTAAACTTTCTCTCTGATTTGTATCCATCCTTTGGTGTTATCATGGTCTGAGATCCCAGATTGAGACTGGGGAAAAGGGAGGTGGGGGGAGGAACAGAGACCGAGGCAGCGTTGATGAGGGGATTGTGTGAAGTTAAGGTTTTAAAGGGTATGTTGTTGTGTTGCAGGTCTCATGCCATCGCCTGCGTCAACCAGTTCATCATAAGTAGGACCCAGGCCCTCATGCTGCACATCGACGGCTTCATTGAGGCAAGTCTGACCCCGCAGTGACCTCTGACCTATACACTCTGACCTCCCATAAACCCCAGACAGCCCTGTAACTGTCTAATATGCCCACAAAGTCAGACACATGGTGTGGTATGAGGCTTATGTGACCCCCTAAGTTATGCAAACAAGTCATATACCACACGCACAAACTCACAACTAGCACATATTCCCCTTGACACACACAACACCTCTGCTGACCTTCACACATGGCCATTAGACGTCATCACACACACACACCCATCCCAGCCATAAGACCCAGAAGGCGTCATCCATGCAGGCAGGTATATGGCCTTAGCTCTTAGTGCAGTGTGTCAGTGGGTTAGCTCTGAGCCTCTAGGCAGCACAACACTGTTCTGCCCTAGCTTCAGTTCAGTACACAAACCCCAATTCCTCCGATTTGGATCAGGGCTGGTAAGCCGTTGGAAGTAGATCAGGTTAACCACTGATGAGCTTAAATTCCAGCCAGCTAGGCCCTGGATGAGGACAGATGCACCCAGCACAGTGACATTGACAATACATGACAGGCAGAAGAATGTCGCAGGCGGATAAGGGATAAAGAAAAGGCTGCTGTTGAAAGTCCCTCTGTCTTTAGCTGTAGGGGTGAGAGAGCGGGCACTCGGCGTAGAGGCACAGGTCACATGGAATCTGATTTACATTCTCTAAATTGGTTTATTTCTGTAGGGTGTTTTTATAGAGCTATTTTCACTGGAGTTCTTTATGTGATAACAGGCAGAAGGACAGAGTTGATAACCGGATTTGGGTAAAAGGAGATGGCCGTGGTCAGTAGAGGCTCAGGTGGTTGGGAGATGGCTAGAGGCTCAGTAGTCGTAAGTGGTACAGGTCAGACCTCAGGACACACATGAAGACATTCATGTCTGAACTCAAGTAAACTTTCCTTGGCGCTATCTCAATTGCCCTAAAATGTGTCCTCATCTCGTCTCCTTCCCTTTGTCTTTTAGATTGGAAATGCGATTCAATAGTAATGGGATTATTATAATATTTTTTTTAACAAATTATGTCAAGTGAGGAATGGTAGTCCCTTTGAGACTAGTATTTGGTACATAGGTGTACGATGTTTGACCCCCTTTCCTCCCTGTAGAACCTATTTGCCTTGGCGACCGATGAAGAACCGGAGGTGAGGAAGAACGTGTGCAGAGCTCTTGTCATGCTGCTGGAGGTCCGCATGGACCGTCTCCTACCACACATGCACAACATTATAGAGGTGAGACTAGGACTGGGGCGTAGGACTGGGGCGTAGGACTGGGGCGTAGGACTGGGGCGTGGGGCTGGGTGGCGTAGGACTGGGGCTGGGTGGCGTAGGACTGGGGCTGGGTGGCGTAGGACTGGGGCTGGGTGGCGTAGGGCTGGGGGAGGGATCTAGGCGGTTGAGATGGAGGAAGAGGGCGTGGGGAGCGATCTAGGCGGTTGAGATGGAGGAAGAGGGCGTGGGGAGCGATCTAGGCGGTTGAGATGGAGGAAGAGGGCGTGGGGAGCGATCTAGGCGGTTGAGATGGAGGAAGAGGGCGTGGGGAGCGATCTAGGCGGTTGAGATGGAGGAAGAGGGCGTGGGGAGCGATCTAGGCGGTTGAGATGGAGGAAGAGGGCGTGGGGAGCGATCTAGGCGGTTGAGATGGAGGAAGAGGGCGTGGGGAGCGATCTAGGCGGTTGAGATGGAGGAAGAGGGCGTGGGGAGCGATCTAGGCGGTTGAGATGGAGGAAGAGGGCGTGGGGAGCGATCTAGGCGGTTGAGATGGAGGAAGAGGGCGTGGGGAGCGATCTAGGCGGTTGAGATGGAGGAAGAGGGCGTGGGGAGCGATCTAGGCGGTTGAGATGGAGGAAGAGGGCGTGGGGAGGGATCTAGGCGGTTGAGATGGAGGAAGAGGGCGTGGGGAGCGATCTAGGCGGTTGAGATGGAGGAAGAGGGCGTGGGGAGCGATCTAGGCGGTTGAGATGGAGGAAGAGGGCGTGGGGAGCGATCTAGGCGGTTGAGATGGAGGAAGAGGGCGTGGGGAGCGATCTAGGCGGTTGAGATGGAGGAAGAGGGCGTGGGGAGCGATCTAGGCGGTTGAGATGGAGGAAGAGGGCGTGGGGAGCGATCTAGGCGGTTGAGATGGAGGAAGAGGGCGTGGGGAGCGATCTAGGCGGTTGAGATGGAGGAAGAGGGCGTGGGGAGCGATCTAGGCGGTTGAGATGGAGGAAGAGGGCGTGGGGAGGGATATAGAGATGAAAGAAGGGAGAAAAACAAACCAATAGAATAGGTTCAGCTAAGTCTTTCATCAAATGAGCTCAAGATGCCACCTAGTGGCCAAAAGCTATATTTCCCAGCCAACTTGATCCATAATCAGTTGGGTGATTGTGGCTGCCCAGCTTGTGGCCTTGGAATGGATCATGAATATTGATGGAGGAAGTGCACTACAAGTATAATGCAAAAGGACACATTTTCCCCTGGTCCTCTCCTCCTCAGTACATGCTGCAAAGGACTCAGGACCAGGATGAGAATGTGGCTCTGGAGGCCTGTGAGTTCTGGCTGACCCTGGCTGAACAGCCTGTATGTAAGGACGTTCTGTGTAACCACCTCTCCAAGTGAGTAACACTATATATAATATATATACACACACACACACACACACACACACACACACACACACACACACACACACACACACACACACACACACACACACACACACACACACACACACACACACACACACACACACACACACACACACACACACACACACACACACACACACACACACAGAGAGAGAGAGAGAACATCTCACAGATGATACTACAAGAATGTTAGCGATGGCATATGGGAAAGCAAAGACAGTCATAGCAGCACAAATGCTTTGTGACACATGCACATTACAACACCAGCCTCCATATCAAAGCTTTAGCTATAACATTTGCTCCAATCCCACACTAAGTCGTTCTAGACCTCACCCCTGGGTGTACTGTCCTCATCCTGTCACCCCGGCCATTGCTCAAGAGACATGGCTGTTAGAGCTCATCTGTTACACTGTGGTGACAATGCTGACGTATTAATGTGGCCTGTCCTCGCCCCCTCTCCCCTACCCTCCGTCCCCTGTCTGTTTTCAGGCTGACTCCGGTGCTCGTCAACGGGATGAAGTACTCGGAGATCGACATCATTCTGCTCAAGGTCAGTCTGCTCTGAGTGTGAGCCTGGGAATGGATCTATGGGCTGCTAGACTGCTGCTGGACTGGAGGCTGTGATTAAGATGTACTAGACACATCACACCTCAACCCTGGGAGAGGGTGGAGGGTATTGCAAGGCATATCAATCTTGTTGCTGTGCGTGGCTGTGTCTCAACCTTGGGTATGTGTTGGTCCTGAGGTTTGAGTATCACCCGTCACTGACCTGTCGCTATGGTTACAATTATATACATTTTTAAAGATGGATAAATATGTATGGGTCTCTGTCTGCTTGTAAGATTATAGTCTGATAGGTGAACTGCAAGCTACCGCCTAAAGGAGGCTCAATGTCTTAAAGTAGTATAAATAATTAGAATTGCACACGTGTGTGTCTGTGTACACTTGCGAGTGTCAAACTTTGTGGTTTTGTGAGACTTGTGTGTTTAACTAACTGTGAGAGTGTGTGTCAGGGTGACGTGGAGGAAGATGATGAGGCCATCCCTGACAACGAGCAGGACATCAGGCCCAGGTTCCACCGCTCCCGTACGGTTGCCCAGCAACACGAGGGTGACCGGGACGGCATTGAGGAAGACGACGATGAAGACGATGACCTGGAAGATGATGACACCATCTCTGACTGGAACCTCCGTGAGTGGACCTCTGTTTATCTGTTTTTCAAATCAAATTGAATTGGTCACATGGGCCGAATACAACTGGTGTAGAACTTACAGTGAAATGCTTACTTACGAGCCCCTAACCAACAACGCAGGTAAAAAAAATATGCATAAGAATAAGAAATAAAAATGACAACTAATTAAAGAGCAGCAGTAAAATAACAATAGCGAGACTATATACAGGGGGGTACCTGCACCGGTTAGTTGAGGTAATATGTACATGAAGGTAGAGTTATTAATGTAACTATGCATAGATGATAACAACAGAGTAGCAGCGGTGTAAAAGAGGGGGGGGCAATGCAAATAGTCTGCTAGCCATTTGATTAGGTGTTCAAGTTCTTATGGCTTGGGGGTAGAAGCTGTTTAGAAGCTTCTTGGACCTATACTTGGCGCTCCGGTACCGCTTGCCGTGCGGTAGCAGAGAGAACAATCTATGACTAGGGTGGCTGGCGTCTTTGACAATTTTTAGGGCCTTCCTCTGACACCGCCTGGTATCGGGTGATGTACTGGGCCGTTCGCACTACCCTCTGTAGTGCCTTGCGGTCGGAGGCCGAGCAGTTGCCATACCAGGCAGTGACGCAACCAGTCAGGATGCTCTCTGGTGCAGCTGTAGAACATTTTGAGGATCTGAGGACCCAGGCCAAATCTTTTCAGTCTCCTGAGGGGGAATAGGTTTTGTCGTGCCCTCTTCACGACTGTCTTGGTGTGCTTGGACCATGTTAGTTTGTTGTTGATGTGGACACCAAGGAACATGAAGCTCTCAACTTGCTCCACTGCAGCTGCGTCGATGAGAATGGGGGAGTCCTCGGTTCGGTCCTCTTTTTCCTGTAGTCCACAATCATCTCCTTTTGTCTTGATCATGTTGAGGGAGAGGTTGTTGTCCTGGTACCACATGGCCAGGTCTCTGACCTCCACCCTATAGGCTGTCTCGTCGTTGTTGTGTCATCTGTAAACTTAATGATGGTGTTGGAGTCCTGCCTGGCCATGCAGTCATGAGTGAACAGGGAATACAGGAGGGGCCCCTGTGTTGAGGATCAGATGTGTTGTTACCTACCCTTACCATTTGGGGGCGGCTCGTCAGGAAGTCCAGGATCCAGTTGCAGAGGGGAGGTGTTTAGTCCCAGGGTTCTTAGCTTAGTGATGAGCTTTGTGGGCACTATGGTGTTGAAAGCTGGGCTGTAGTCAATGAATAGCATTCTCACATAGGTGTTCCTTTTGTCCAGGTGGGAAAGGGCAGTGTGGAGTGCAATAGAGATTGCATCATCTGTGGATCTGTTGGTGGATCTGTTGGGGCAAATTGGAGTGGGTCTAGGGTTTCTGGGATAATGGTGTTGATGCGAGCCATGACCAGCCTTTCAAAGCACTTCATGGCTACAGATGTGAGTGCAACGGGTCTGTAGTCATTTAGGCAGGTTACCTTAGTGTTATTGGGCACAGACACTATGGTGGTCTGCTTACAACGTGTTAGTGTTACAGACTAGGACAGGGAGAGGTTGAAAATGTCAGTGAAGACACTGGCCAGTTGGTCAGCACATGCTTGCAGTACGCGTCCTGGTAATCCGTCTGGCCCTGCGGCCTTGTGAATGTTGACCTTACTCACATCGGCTGCGGAGAGCGTGATCACACAGTTTCCCGGAATAGCTGGTGCTCTCATGCATGTTTCAGTGTTATTTGCCTCGAAGCGAGCATAGAAGTAATGTAGCTTGTCTGGTACGCTCGTGTCACTGGGCAGATCTTGGCTGTGCTTCCCTTTGTAGTCTGTAATGGTTTGCAAGTCCTTCCACATCCGACGAGCGTCAGAGCCGGTGTAGTACGATTCGATCTTAGTCCTGTATTGACACTTTGCCTGTTTGATGGTTTGTCGGAGGGCATAGCGGGATTTCTAATAAGCTTCCAGGTTAGAGTCCCGCTCCTTGAAAGCGGCAGCTCCAGCCTTTAGCTCAGTGCAGATGTTGCCTGTAATCCATGGCTTCTGGTTGGGGTATGTACGTACGGTCACTGTGGGGATGACGTCATCGATGCACTTATTGATGAAGCCAATGACTGATGTGGTGTACTCCTCAATGGCATCGGAGGAATCCCGGAACATATTTCAGTCTGTGCTAGCAAAACAGTTCTGTAGCTTAGCATCTGCTTCATCTGACCACATTTTTATTGATCTAGTCACTGGTGCTTCCTGCTTTTAATATTTGCTTGTAAGCAGGAATCAGGAGGATAGTATTATGGTCAGATTTGCCAAATGGAGGGCGAGAGAGAGCTTTGTATGCATCTCTGTGTGTGGAGTAAAGGTGGTGCAGAGTTTTATTTATTTGTATTATTATTTTTTCCCTCTGGTTGCACATTTAACATACTGAGAGACATTTGGTAAAACGGATTTAAGTTTCCTTGCGTTTAAGTCTCAGGCTACTAGGAACGCCGCCTCTGGGTGAGCTTTTTCTTGTTTGCTAATGGCGGAATACAGCTCATTCAATGCTATCTTAGTGCCAGCCTCAGTTTATGTCTTGCTCTTGCTGTCTCTCTTCCAGCCGTACCCCACATATGTACAATTTGCCAAAGATATTATTGACCTTTTTTTGTGGGCAAGGGTGCTTGTCTGTGTACCCCTCTCTATACTTACATGTCCTTCTCTCTCTCTGTTTTCAGGTAAGTGTTCAGCAGCAGCGTTGGATGTGTTGGCTAACGTGTTCAGAGATGACTTGCTCCTCCCTATCCTGCCTCTCCTCAAAGAGCTCCTCTTCCACCCAGAGTGGGTCATCAAGGAGTCTGGAATACTTGTTCTGGGGGCCATTGCTGAGGGTAAGGCCCTGTTATAGTACCCTAACCCCTGAGCTCGGGGGGCGACTACTGGAAACCCGAGGGGAGAGAAAGGGAAAGAAGTGTTATGCCGAAAGAGATGGGAGAATGAGACTTTGGAAGGAGGATGAGAATCACCTGGGAGTGCTAGAATATCTTCTAGATGTAAACTTTGAAACCAGCAGACATCATTGGCATACATGTTAATTATAAAAAATAACACCCACCTTTGTCCTCCCAGGTTGTATGCAGGGTATGATTACCTACCTGCCAGAGCTCATCCCCCACCTGGTGCAGTGTCTGAGTGATAAGAAGGCCCTGGTGCGCTCCATCACCTGCTGGACCCTGAGTCGCTATGCCCACTGGGTGGTCAGCCAGCCACCCGACACCTACCTGAAGCCCCTGATGACGGAGCTGCTCAAACGCATCCTGGACTCCAACAAGAGGGTGCAGGAGGCCGCCTGCAGGTGAGAGGGAGGTTGGCTGTGGTTCAGTTGCGGTCAGTGTGTGGCTTGCTGTGGTTACTTTAGACCAGATGTGTCCTTTTTTTCCCCCCCCCATCTTCTTTTTTGTAAATGATCGATAGATAACCAAAATCCACTTATTGCTGGTTTTCCCACTCAAGCTGGTGATTACTGTCCTTGGGAGTGGAAGTAAAGATGATGATCATTGTGATGTTTGGTTGACCAATCACAAACGTTTTTTGAACAGCTTGATTGCGAAGTGACGTTCCAAACGACCCTTTATTTTTCTCTCACCCCTTTCTCTCGCTCCTCTCTTCTCTCCCATCTCAGTGCCTTTGCCACTCTGGAAGAGGAGGCATGTACAGAGTTGGTTCCCTACCTGGCTTATATTCTGGACACTCTGGTGTTTGCCTTCAGCAAGTACCAACACAAGAACCTGCTCATACTGTACGACGCTATAGGGACACTCGCTGACTCTGTGGGACACCACCTCAACAAGCCGGTATACACAGACACTAGGGATGTGATAAATGGAAAATTTTTCTTAACGTTTAAGCTAGAGAGATCAGTTTTTGTTGTTGCTGCATGGGCTGTTTCTCAATCGACCGCATCCGCCAATGTCGGCCTTCCGCATCTGCGGTGGAAGGGGCCGAGCTACAGCGGTGTTTGTCAGACCATGAGACACCCCGAAACTAAATGACTGTACCTTCATACTTCCGTTCATTTGTATGGGTTACCTTCAGACGAGTCCCGTGAAACTTGTGGGGGTTGTAGAGGGAAACGGAGAACACCTTCGTGTTCGTGAGAGTCCCCTTTCCACAGAGGCCAACCCTTTTGGACGCTACAGACTTTTTTGTGAGAAGACCGATTTTTAGGATGATTCATGGGGCTGACGAACACTGCTGTAGCTCGGACACCTTCCACTGCAGATGTGGAAGACCGACATAGGCGGATGCGGTGGATTGAGACAGAGCCCATGCAAAAAATATCTCCAGCTTAAACTAAAGGATTTTAATGGGAATTTAAAAAAAAGTATTTATTTAGATTGATGCGCTGGTGCGTCAGACTCTTAAGAATGAAAACCATAACATATTTTAGTTTAGTAGACCCCCCCCCCCCGCCCTCGCACAATTCCACATCAATTCACAATGCAGAATCATAGTCATATTAGGCATGTATGCTACAGTAGGGCCAGGCAATTAAGTTGTATTTTCCGTGTTCATATACCCGTGAAAGTGCCTCGGCTATGGCCCGTTTGTTCGTAAGGGTACACTACAGCTTTTTAAATGCCGACACGGAACCTTCTCTGGAGACCAAATCATCTTGAGGATATTCTACATGCAACAGACCGAAGAACTAAAACACTTGCATCATTAACGAAGTGAAAGAGCCGGAAAGGCAGATGCACTGTGACCCCAAAATGTGTGGGGGGGGGGAGAAGAAAAAAATTGTTCCTTTAGGAATTTTTCTCGTCTTTAGACACACACACATACATTCCACCAATGTCTCCCACACACACCACAATGACTTGAGCAATACAAAATCTGCACTTGCATTTGATTTCCCCTTTCAGGTGTCTGTCGGATTGTGATTGCTAATGTGTGTACTACTGTATGTGTTTAGGAGTACATTCAGATGCTGATGCCTCCACTGATAGCAAAATGGAACCAGTTGAAGGATGAAGACAAGGATCTGTTCCCTTTACTAGAGGTGAGCCTCACCATTAAGGTTGCAAAGCTACAGGTAGTTTACCAAAGGTAACGGAATCTTAAGTAATTGAGGTAATTACAGTTGATGTCTGATGTTTACATACACCTTAGCCAAATACTTTTAACCTCAGTTTTTCACAATTCCTGACATTTAATCCTAGTAAAAATTCCCTGTCGTAGGTCAGTTAGGATCACCACTTTATTTTAAGAATGTGACATGTCAGAATAATAGTAGAGAGTGATTTATTTGAGATTTTGTTTCTTTCATCACATTCCCAGTGGGTCAGAAGTTTACATACACTCAATTAGTATTTGGTAGCATTGCCTTAAACAATTTAAACTTTGGTCAAACTTTTCGGGTAGCCATCCACAAGCTTCCCACAATAAGTTGGGTGAATTTTGGCCCATTCCTCCTGACAGAGCTGATGTAACTGAGTCAGGTTTGTAGGCCTCCTTGCGCGCACACGCTTTTTCAGTTCTGCCCACAAATATTCTATAGGATTGAGGTCAGGGCTTTGTGATGGCCACTCCAATACCTCAACTTTGTAGTCCATTTGGAAGACCCATTTGCGGCCAAGCTTTAACTTCTGACTGATGTCTTGAGATGTTGCTCCAATATATCCACATAATTTTTGTTCCTCATGATGCCATCTATTGTGAAGTGCACCAGTCCCTCCTGCAACAAAGCACCCCCACAACATGATGCTGCCACACCCGTGCTTCACTGTTGGGATGGTGTTCTTCGGCTTGCAAGCCTCCCCCTTTTTCCTCCAAACATAACGATGGTCATTATGGCCAAACGGTTCTATTTTTGTTTCATCAGACCAGAGGACATGGTGGTCCCATGGTGTTTATACTTGCATACAATTGTTTGTACATATGAACGTGGTACCTTCAGGCATTTGGAAATTGCTCCCAAGAATGAACCAGACTTGTGGAGGTCTACAATTTTTTTGTTGTTGAGGTCTTGGCTGATTTCTTTAGATTTTCCCATAATGTCAAGCAAAGAGGCACCGAGTTTGAAGGTAGGCCTTGAAATACATCCACAGGTACACCACCAATTGACTCAGGCTAATTGACATAATTTATCAGAAGCTTCTAAAGCCACAGTCAACTTAGTGTATGTAAACTTCTGACCCACTGGAATTGTGATACAGTGAAATAATCTGTCTGTAAACAATTGTTGTAAAAATTACCTGTGTCATGCACAAAGTAGATGTCCTAACCGACTTGCCAAAACTATAATTTGTTAACAAGAAATTTGTGGAGTGGTTGGAAAACAAGTTTTAATGACTCCAACCTAAGTGAATGTTAACTTTCGACTTCAACTGTAGCTGACAACGTCTTAAATCTAGCTAATTTGTATTTAAATATTACAGGAAAATAAACTGACAACAAGATCATTTTTTACAAGTTAATGGTGAGCTAATTCCAGAAAATAGCTTACGGTTGTGAGTGTGACGAATTAAAAGCAGGGCATTCTATTGGAGAAATGTAGAACTTGGACACTGTATCGTTGGCCTAACATTATATCCTAATATGATGTCGGTGCAGGTCATGTTCTTTACATTACCGTCGCTGGTAAACACGCACTATATCAAATAAAATTAACGTTTATTTATTACATGCACAGGACACAGAAGATGCAAACGGTACAGTGAAATGACCTCCCGGGTGGCACAGTGGTCTAGGGCACTGCATCGCAGTGCTAGCTGCGCCACCAGAGTCTCTGGGTTCGCTCCCAGGCTGGGCTGGGTTCGCGCCCAGGCTCTGTCGCAGCCGGCCGCAACCGGGAGGTCCGTGGGGCGACGCACAATTGGCATAGCGTTGTCCGGGTTAGGGAGGGTTTGGCCGGTAGTGATATCCTTGTCTCAGTATGTGAAATGTAAAAAATTTAATAAAATGTATGCACTCTACTGTAAGTCGCTCTGGATAAGAGCGTCTGCTAAATGACTAAAATGTAAATGTAAAATGGTTACTTGCATAGTGGAGTCTCTTGTTTAGACATGTGCAGTAGCTAGCTAAACAATGAACCATAATCCCAACTCATAACATTACTACCCTGCATGAATCTGCTGGTAGCTAAAGCTAACAAACTAGCTTGGTTCAATGTTAGCTAGCTAACATTAGGCTATAACTAGCAATGCAAATGGATCTGAGATATGAATAATATTACTACATGAGATCATACACGTAACGTTAGCTAGCAAGCCAGCCAGCTAACGTTAGCTAGCTTGCTAACAGTACACATTAAATAGAAATGAAAAATGACTTTCTGACAATTAGAAACGTATAATATCTGAATGTAGCTAGCTCGACTCTCTTAGCTGTATACATAGATGAACACTTCTCCCTCTGCCATGGATGCCACGGTTGCCCTTAGTTTGAAGATGTTATCCGGAGACAATTGTTATATACAACAGCCTTCTGTGTTGTGTTTTCGACTCCCTCCACATTATTTGTAATCAAATAGCTAAAGAGATGGAGAAATTCAGCCATCATACTCTGCTTTCACCGGGCAGTCCACTGATTTCAAAACTCTGTTCTCCAGAATGTGGAGCGCGTTAGCAACTCTTATGCAGTTCTTTGTGATATCTTTCAAAAAAATCTGTGTTAGAAAGGATAAACCTATACATACTGAGCAGCTCATGTTATAGACCGAAGCATGCTACATGGCAGACCAATTACGATTTCATCACCCGGCATCTCCAGCCCATCCCATTATCTCAGCCAATCATGGCTAGCGGGAACTTTTTCTGTGTCTAAACCAACTAGGCTCGTAATGTAACCATTTTATTTGTATTTACAGATGGCATAGTTTGTTATTAAGGCACATGAAAGTTCCAGAAGGCATTTCTGCAAATGCTGCAAATGCATTTTGATAAAAAATATGTTCAAAAGCCTCTCCTGTAAAGTAGTGATGCGTGACATACACCTAGTTTCCTGAAACGAGTCACATATTGACGTAGTAAAAAGTGTGTAAGAAAATATAAAGGATATTTCATATTGAAACCCTCATATGAAACCCCAATGGTATTCATTTATGGTTTATATTTGGGATGTTTTACAGCTTTGTCATTCATTTTTATTTTAAAATCATCTTGTTGAATTATTTCATATACTTCACATGTGATCATGCCACACATAGGGCCATAGATAATGACCGACACCTGTGATAATCTGATGTACCCAAAAGGGCCACTAGATCGCTTGTGGTAGATTAAATCAAATCCTTGACTGATATCACAATTCTGGTAGTTTACTGATAAACTCTGAAAGTTTCCAGTAATATACCCTCCTTTTGCAACCCTACTCACTGTCCTCTAATCAGACCAATCCACTAGCTCAAGGGGAGTTTCTCACTCTTTACCGACAACAAATGCTTACCCTGGAAAGCGATAAATTACTTCCTGTAAATGAGGTTATCAAGTATAATATTCTTTCTTTACCTTATGTTCTCTCTTGTCACATCTCTCAATCCCCCCCAACCCCCCCCCCCCCCCCCCATCTGTCCTTTTTTCTCGCTCTCTCATCATCCCTCTCTCAGTGCCTGTCGTCAGTAGCCACGGCTCTCCAGAGTGGTTTCCTGCCCTACTGTGAGCCTGTGTACCAGCGCTGTGTTAACCTGGTGCAGAAGACCCTCGCTCAGACTATGGTGAGACCTACGGGCACACAGTGTACATACAGTGCATTCAGAAAGTATTCAGGCCCCTTGACTTTATCCACATTTTGTTACGTTACGGCCTTATTCTAAAATGGATAAGATTCATTTTTCAAGGCCCACACCCTACAAAGTGTCTGTCTAGTGAATGATGTAAATGTTTGGCCTGGATTCTGGCTCCCCTAAATCAATCTGTTGCATGAGTAACTTTGTTTGTGTAGCGCAATGCTTGTTTTCTTGCCTGCAAGCAATATATTGTTTGTGCCAACTGGCTGCGTGAGTTGGCACTGAACACACCATGGAGAGGCAATTGGCACAGATTGTGTGTGAGAACGTTCGGAAGACTATCCGCTTGCAGTAGGGTGTCATGCTTGGGGAATGTGGCATCTAATTATTTACAATCCCTCCTTTCCCAATTCTAATCCACACTCTCACTCCCTCTACCACTTGTCTACCCCCCCCCCCCCCCATCCAGCTCCACCAGTCCCAGCCAGACCAGTACGAGGCCCCTGATAAGGACTTTATGATTGTGGCCCTGGACCTGCTCAGTGGATTGGCTGAAGGGTTGGGTGGCAACATCGATCAGCTGGTCGCACGTAGCAACATCCTCACGCTCATGTACCAGTGCATGCAGGTAACCTGTGTCCTCACCTAGAGCTGTGACGATAAACCAAAAATAACCGCCCTTGCCTTCCGCTTACCGGCGCATTTAGTTTACAACGGTCATTTTCAGTGTTTTTTTTTGTTGTTTTTTTTGCTCCACAAAGTTGCTGTAGATTGTTCTAAAACCATTATTTGGTCAACAGGAATAGCCTATGGATTATGTTGATTCCTGCTACGAAGGTACTGTATCTGCCTGACCCCGTTTCGCTGTCGGCTGCTGTGTGAGCGAGCCGTTCTCAATCTCTCCCCACCCTGCGCAAGGAGGGAGAGATGCATTCTGAGAAGCACAAGCATATGACCGTTGCTCAAAATGCTATTGCGGGGGGAAAATACTGTTTTCATAGCAACTACTGTTGTTCTATTTACATAGAGGAGAGTCACAGCTTTCTGTGATTTTTTTTTGATTTTTTTAATCATGTATTTCTCACCTCATTAGTATTGAGTTCATGGCACCAGTACATCCGGAGACAGCTGTAGTTAGTATGGTTTTGATGCGCCCACAGAGCACAGCGCACCATTTGCAGTGAATAGTAGCCTAGGCCTAGCACTGGAAAATTTGTGTAGGGCATCAGGCTACATTTACAGAATGATTAATCAATTAGCCTACATGGCTATCTAGCAACAATATCGTATTTAGAGTTAGCAACCTCGCTAAGTGTTTTGAGTTCCCACTTCCTCCGGTGGTGAATAATATAGCCTATAGTGTAGGCTCTCTGAAGAGCCAAAAATAAATCGGATAAGTCTGGCTCCAACATCAAAGGTGTCACATCAAAATATCAGTCATGCATTTCCTGGATATGTTAGATGAAATGGCTTATTTTTTAAATCATAGGGTACCGTCACAGTTGTCTGTCTTGGCACTGCCGCTAATGTAAAGTAACTATACATTAAATGTTATTTTTCGAAAAAATTGTATTTGTCGTTATCGACAAATTCTCTCTCTACTCTCTCTCCCTCTTTCTCTCCCCCTCTTTTCCTCGCTCTCTCCCTCTCTTTATCGTTTCCTTTCCCAACTCTTTTCCCCTCTCTTCCTTTCTCCATCTCACTCTTTCTTTTTTCTTTTCTCTCTTCCTCCCACTCAGGACAAAATGCCTGAGGTGCGTCAGAGCTCCTTTGCTCTGCTGGGTGACCTGACTAAAGCTTGTTTCCTGCACCTAAAGCCATGCATTGGTAAGTACTCTTTTCTCTTCATCCACATTGGCAGTAACACACCGCTTAGTAGTCTAAATGTCAGGTTATCATTTACCGACGGTAAAAGCCTCTTTCTCTCCTGTGCAGCTGATTTCATGCCTATATTAGGCACTAATCTGAACCCAGAATTGATATCGGTGTGTAACAACGCAACATGGGCAATCGGAGAGATATCTATACAAATGGGTGAGTGTCCGCAAAATGTCACAAAAGTCACACACACACCAGCTTACATGCATTTTAATTAACACACACACAGCCTCCCTCACGGACCGTTTTCCACCTCTCCCCAGGTGCTGAGATGCAACCATATGTGGCCATGGTGCTGCACCAGCTGGTTGAGATCATCAACAGGCCCAACACCCCAAAGACCCTGCTGGAGAACACAGGTACCACAAGGTGGCACTTTGCTGAGCCCGCCAGCCACAGCGCAGGGAGGTGTCGCACGGTCCATCAGGCCTGCTCTGAGCGCGTCCCAATCGTCCCTCCCTTCTCCAAAAGTGTGCACTTGTTCACTTCCCTTCATGGATTTGACAGGAAATGACCGGTATATGAAAACTCCCCCTTGCCCGTGCCAAGACTAATCCAAAGCGTTTACATTTTTGGGGAGTAGTGAACGAGTGCACACTTCAGGTGAAGGAGAGATTATTGGGATGCACCCTCTGACTGGAGAGAGGCCATTCATCTCTATCTGAAAGCCTCCCCAAGCCCTATGCCTTACAGGTTTCGCCGGTTTCGCCCAAATATTCCAACTATTCCTACCAACCGATCTATTGCTTAGAGGCTCTGTTTATGGGCTGTTGGATCCCTGCTGAAGTAAATGAAATGTTGCTCAGGTGGAAAGAGGGAGTGAACCAGGGTCCACCCATTTATTTAAAAAAAAAATTACCCCTTTTTTCTCCCCAATTTCATTATTACGATCTTGTCTCATCGCTGCAACTCACCAACGGGCTTGGGAGAGGCGAAGGTTGAGTCATGCGTCCTCCGAAAACATGACCCGCCAAACCGCGCTTCTTACCTGAAAACCGAAGTCAGCCTGTAGGCACCCGGGCTGCGTCAAGGAGTCGCTAGAGCGCGATGAGCCAATAGACAGCTCACTCAGGAGGCCTCCTGAAATCCTTTTTATGCGAGTAAAGTACATGTTGGATAAAAAAATGTCACGACGGGCCTGATGGGAATTGCACATTTTGTCTTAACTTTCCAAATGTTGACAAGACAAAATACGCTAGACAAGGTGGTCTATTTGTCCGTAAAATTTGTTGTGCGAGAAATGCTGTCGGAAACTAGACTGGTGACCCACACTAAATTCTTCCGCTGCTCTTTCATTCGCTACATACTTTAGTCTGCAATCATTGGAAGTAATTTGTGGTGACGATGGGCATTGTACAAAAGTCATCATCAATTGTATCATCTCCAACCAATCAGATTATCAAAGCCAATGACGATTTTTCAAACTGCCACTTTACCCACGTGTGTTCTGGCTCTGGCCCAACCCATCAGTTTCTGGACCATTCGGATGGCCCTGAATTTGTTTGCATTCGGTGACGCGTCAGGGAGGTACTCAGATCCAGACTCATTTCAGAGAAGAAACCAATGTCCATGGGCGTGGTGTACCGTTTGGCCGAGGCAAGGCGTCTGGGTAGCCAGGCACGGTTGAAACCCCTTTATGGACAAATAACCATCATATCGAATTTAAACTTGGAGTAACGCAATATGTTATGTAGTCCTCCCACTACGACTCGGGAAAGCATGCAGTTTATTAGGCTACAGATGAAATAAGTTAAGAACTTCACAGGGTGGTGAATGTGCACGGTGATGAGCTTGATGCTCCTTACCAATAAATATTGAGGGTCTTATTCTGGTGACATGAGGATTTATGCTTGATGGCTGTTTGACGAGGGGGAAAAAATGTATGCTCTTAGCATCCACCAGAGTGGGCACATTTGCAATATAACGGAACATTTGTTGTGATAAAACCATCAGTAGAGTTGAAAATGCGATAGAAACCAATTTAACTTGTATTTCTTTATTCGTTACATGGGAATTTAACCCCAAACGTTATTTTATATGCACTACGTCATCACGCATAGCCTTTTATCCGCAACAAGTCAATTTGATGGAAACACATCGCTGGTGGGAAAATGCGCATATTGTTTTTATGCAGATTTTCTAATATTAGCATGAAAATCTGTCGCCAATTGGATGGAAAACTAGCTTATAGACTGAGAATCTTTGGAAAGTTTTTAAAAAACCGAGCGAACCCTGTAAGTGTACAGTCTTGGCGTGATTAACTGAAATGAATTGATTCTATTGTACCTGTGGTTGTCAGCTTTTTCTAGCTGTATTTCTGTTCAAGGGAAGTTGAAGTGTTGAGCAGCATCAGTAGCTGACGCTGAGGCCTTAACTGAGACAGATGAGTGTCTCCCAACCTCACTTATAGTTAAACGCTTAAAGAGTTCATACGGTTAATTGAATGTTTACTGAACACTCGGATAGTAGTAATGAATAATAATAACTAGTCTTCTTTGCTGATTTGAGGAAAGAGCTAATCCCACCCTAAACATTTTTGTGGTGTTCAAATGTTATAGCACCTACACTTAGCAAACAAACCTTCGGTTACACTCTGCTCTTATTTAGAAGCTCTATTCGAATTGTAAACTGCGCTTGGGAAAGCCAAAATGGCCGCCTGACATAAACTAGAACTGCTGAGCCAAAATGAGGGTGAAGTGTAACCTGCTTAACTAACCCTACCAGGAAAACTAGGGAATTTGTAGATGTTGTTCTGTTTGTCAGTTTATTTGTTTTTAGTTATTTTTTTTATTTTTTTTATGTGAATGCAAATCTGCCAATAGATGTTGAATGTTGTTTAGTTAAAGGATGGCAAATGTTTGATGCAGGATACGTGAAGGATTGATGGAGCCATAGCACTATGCTGTTGAGCTCAGACCACTGCCATTCTATTTAAGTATGCTAACTTGAAACATAAACCCCTGTTTCCATATGGTTTCCCAATCTCAATTCTTCCCCTAACCAATCAAAACATTCAGAAATATATTCATGTTGATTATCTTATACCTCACCAATTTGATCATTCAGAGCACTTTTAAAGCACATGTAATGTCACATCAACACTAAAATTGAGGTGGATTGGGTTTGAGGCCATATATAGCTATTACTCCTCCCCTCCACCCTCATTTGAAACGAATCAGCCTATCCTGCACTGAACTCGATTTCTAATGAGCCTATCATCTGCTTTCTGCATGTCTCATTGGACTGTTCATAAATGCCTGTTTCTTAATGAGAATGTTGCATAGGTTTGTGTCTCTTAAACGTAGGTCCTCTCTGCCTCTTCATAAGAACCTGCTGTGCTGGATACTAGTCTCCTTCCATGTAGTTGGCTTGGAGTAATGTCATTTCTTTACAACCAAAAGAAAAAGTTTCTGTTTCTTAAGGAAAGATTAACCTTTTTGTGAGTTTAAGGGAGAACCCTATGAAAGCTCAATTCCCAGCTATCAACTTTGAGAGGAATAATAACTGTGTAAACATTCCATGCTGGCAGTTAACTAATGACTTCACATTTACACTTTTTTATTTAATTTTGGAGAGAGGAGTTTGTTGCAAGAGAACAGGAGCCATTTCGCCATTCGTATTTCTGACGTCGTATTTCTGACGTCCGAGCAGGCATGTTGCCGTTTGATTGATATTGTGTGGTCAAAGTGTTCTCCCTTAAATCATTTTTTTGTTTTTACTATCTTAAATTCCACCCCAGTAGTGAGCGGGGCAGTAATAATCAACACTAGTGAATTCTTCTGTTTATTATCATGCACAGATTCTGTTGATTTTATGTTTCTGAGTTGTTTGTTTGTTTTTTATCTTTATTTTTTTCTCCTCATTGCTCATGTCTTGGTTGGCGTTTGGTGGTGTATAACCGTGATTGCGTTACCTTAGCAATAACAATTGGTCGTCTTGGTTACGTTTGTCCTCAAGAGGTGGCACCGATGCTACAGCAGTTTATAAGACCCTGGTGTGTATTATTCAATATTTTTATTTTATTCATTTCCTCTGGGTCTGTCGCTCCCTGTCCTGTCATTCTCGCTTTTCCCTGTCACTGTCTTTCTTTCTCTCTCTCTCTTCATCCCTCTTTCTTTCTAAAATAAGTATCTTCTGCTTCTCCTGAATCAGTCTGTAAGCATTGCCAACCATGTGACTAATCCTGTCCTCTTTTAGGTCCCCTCAGTCTGTGTTTTTTTAATTTTTGCCTCAGTAGCACCTTCATGTATTTGATACACTATTGGTTTATTTATTTTACTTTTTTTGTTGTCGTTGTTAATTGTCGGTAACTACTAATTAGTGCATGGGATTCAGATTGTCACATGCCTGCTGGTTCAGAACGAGAAAGGGAAAACAAACGGCTTCCCAAAAATTCCAGACGCATTCCCCAAAGAATTCCCAAAAGCATTTCCAGATCATTCCTAAATTCCCCCCCCCCCCCCCCCCCCTCGTCCAATAGTCCTCCAGCTGCACGTGCTTATCCCAGAATTCCTCAAAACTTCCTTTAAGAAAAAAGTAATAGTAAAGGCTTCCCTGAGTGCCATTATCGGCCAAAGTGAAGTTATTTTTAGTGATAAAGCCGTTTTTAGTGACTCACGTGTAAGTGAATAGAGTTAAGTGCCTTCGCACAGTCTCAGAATGACAGGTTTGTTTGTTTGATCTGCATGCACAATTCTGATACTGTTTTAGATAACCGGAGAGAAATACCTTTTCTCCCCACAAGAATGTGTTGTACCGAACTAAGTAGTCTTTGTAAAAGTACCTCCGGTAGTATCAAGTCTTTGAAAGATCTAAAAGTTTGTAGATTGAATCCACATGTAGAGAGTAAAAATGGCTAGTTGACATCTAATATACTATAGGTTCTATTTATTAAAATGTTTACAGTAACATATAATCAACAAAACCCTTTGAGGCAATATGTAGTATTTTAAAATGTATTTTACTCATACATGACATTTCATAGTGGAATTTATGTTTTTGAATTGTGTTGGAATGTATTAGTGAAAAGTAATAGTAATATGGCATACCTGTACAAGTAAGTTATTGAATGCAGTCAATGGTAACTTCAGAGTGCTATAAGGGTATTTAATTGTAATTCTATGCAGTACTTAAAGGCAGCCCTTCTGGCCTGGTGTAAAACGTGGCTGTTCCTGTTGGCAGGTGTACCTCTCTACGTAACATAAGAGACAATGAGGAGAAAGACTCAGCGTTCCGAGGCATCTGCACTATGATCAGTGTCAACCCAGGAGGAGTTGTGCAGGTGAGGCCCCTAGGCAACACTGCCCTCTTGAGGATAATGTATGAACTGCAATTGTCATGGCCCAATCAATTGAGTACTAAGAAAAATAAAGGAACTGCATTACTGGTTAGATGGCCCCATTTAGTGAACGATGTTAGTTATAAATCTTGTCTCAAGCCAGACTTTTTCTCATTTCCTCCAGGATTTTATATTTTTCTGTGATGCGGTGGCCTCGTGGGTAAATCCAAAGGATGATCTGCGTGACATGTTTGGCAAGGTAAGAACTGATCGTGACTGTGGCCTTTTTCATTTGGGTAAAAGTCCGTCCACTCTCTTCTGTGACCCGGAAACTTGTAAGTGGTTGAGGAGAGTGTCAATTTCTTAGTAGGTAAGCGGGTGATAGCCCTGATAGCCAGTCCTTTTATGGAACAGTTTTGACATCTGCCACACACCCTTTGAAGCAGTTGTTTTCTCAAAGGAGAAAAGCATGCAAACGTTTAAAAATGATATCCTACTTATACGGGAATCTATAAAATGTCTTGCACAACTAGCCACATTAGTTTTATGACTTTACACATTTTATTTTGGGATTCCACCCCTGTAAACGTAATTTGTCTGACGCGCGAGTGGAGTTATTTCATACAAGCGCATTTTCGTCCACGTTCCTTCACATCGCCACCTCTCCTCGATTACCTTTGACCTTTTTCAAAAGGAGGCGAGCGTGGAAGGTGGAGAGAGGACGCAGGAGTTGAGCAACTCCAATTGAGAAAAGGCCTATGTACCATGGGCCAAGACTGAGTACCTGTGTGTGAGAAAGGAGAAGATGAGATTATCCTGATCCACAATGCATGTGTGTGCATAGCTTTGTGCGTACATTGTAATTATGTGTTGATATTTTCAGATCCTCCATGGGTTCAAGAACCAGGTGGGCGAGGAGAACTGGGGGCGTTTCTCAGACCAGTTCCCTCTGCCTCTGAAGGAACGACTGGCAGCCTTCTACGGGGTGTAACGCTTTCCATAGGAACAGGCCTGTTCAAGGGGGTAAGTTGCACATTCATGTTTAAAAATGGTTGAAAATCTAATTCGAGCTGAGATATCGGATCTAAGGCATTTTCGTATCTCCTCAGTTTGTCATCCACCTTTTTTGAGCAAAACGATAAGCAAGCAAAACGGAGTTGATATACAGTACCTTCAGAAAGTATTCACACCCTTTGACTTTTTCCACATTATGTTGTGTTACAGCCTGAATTTAAAATGGATTAAATTGAGATTTTGTTTGTCACTGGCCTACACACAATACCCCATAATGTCAAAGTGGAATTATGTTTTTTGACATTTTTACAAATTAATTTAAAATAAATTGTCTTTAGTCAGTAAGTATTCAACCCCTTTGTTATGGCAAGCTTCAATTATTGATTAGAAATGTGCTTAACAAGTCACATAAGTTGCATGGACTCGCTCTGTGAAATAATAGTTTTTAACATGATTTTTGAATGACTAGCTCATCTCTGTACCCCACACATATAATTATCTGTAAGCTCCTTCAGGCGAGCAGTGAATTTCAAACACAGATTCAACCACAAAGAACAGGGAAGCCTGTACAGAATAACAATACACAGATATATACAGTTGAAGTTGGAAGTTTACATACACTTAGTTTGGAGTCATTAACTTGTTTTTCAACCACGCCACAAATGTCTTGCTTACAAACTATAGTTTTGGCAAGTCGGTTAGGACATCTACTTTGTGCATGACACAAGTCATTTTTCCAACAGTTGTTTACAGACAGATTATTTCACTTATAATTCACTGTATCACAATTCCAGTGGGTCAGAAGTTTACATACACTAAGTTGACTGTGCCTTTAAACAGCTTGGGAAATTCCAGAAAATAATGTCATGGCTTTAGAAGCTTCTGATAGGCTAATTCACATTATTTGAGTCAATTGGAGGTGTACGTGTGGATGTATTTCAAGGCCTACCTTCAAACTCAGTGCCTCTTTGCTTGACATAATGGGAAAATCAAAAGAAATCAGCCAAGACCTCAGGAAAAAAAAATTGTAGACCTCCACAAGTCTGGTTCATCCTTGGGAGCAATTTCCAAATGCCTGAAGTTACCACGTTCATCTGTACAAACAATAGTTTGCAAGTATAAACACCATGGGACCACGCAGCCGTCATACCGCTCAGGAAGGAGATGCGTTCTGTCTCCTAGAGATGAATGGACTTTGGTGCGAAAAGTGCAAATCAATCCCAGAACAACAGCAATGGACCTTGTGAAGATGCTGGAGGAAACGGGTACAAACGTATCTATATCCACAGTTAAACAAGGCCTATATCGACATAACCTGAATGGCCGCTCAGCAAGGAAGAAGGCACTGCTCCAAAACCGCCATAAAAAAGCCAGACTACGGTTTGCAACTGCCCATGGGGACAAAGATTGTACTTTTTGGAGAAATGTCCTCTGGTCTGATGAAACAAAAATTGAACTGATTGGCTATAATTACCATCGTTATGTTTGGAGGAAAATGGAGGACGCTTGCAAGACAAAGAACACCATCCCCACCGTGAAGCACGGAAGTGGCAGCATCATGTTGTGGGGGTGCTTTGCTGCAGGAGGGACTGATGCACTTCACAATAGATGGCATCATGAGGATGGAACATTATGGTGGTATATTGAAGCAACATAATAATGACCTGGGGCTGTTTCTCATGGTTCGTTCTAGGCCCTGTAGATCCAGTGAAGGGAAATCTGAACGCTACGGCATACAATGACATTCTAGATGATTCTGTGCTTCCAAATTTGTGGCAACAGTTTGGGGAAGGTCCTTTCCTGTTTCTACTTGACAATGTCCTCGTGCACAAAGCAAGCTCCATACAGAAATGGCTTGTAGAGATTGGTGTGGAAGAACTTGACTGCTCTGCACAGAGTCCTGACCTCAACCCCTTCAAACACTTTTGGGATTAATTGGAACGATGACTGCAAGCCAGGCCTAATCGCCCAACGTCAGTGCCTGACCTCACTAATGCTCTTATAGGGTGAATGCAAGTCCCTGCAGCAATGTTCCAGCATCTAGTGGAAATCCTTCCCAGAAGAGTGGAGGCTATTATAGCAGCAAAAGGGGGACCAATTCCATATTAATCCAATTCAATTTTAGAATGAAATGTTTGACGAGCAGGTGTCCACATACTTTTGGAAATATAGTGTATTTCAAAACATGCATCCTGTTTGCAACAAGGCACTAAAGCAATACTCCAAAAAATGTGGTAAAACAATTAACTTTATGCCCTGAATACAAAAGTGTTATTGAGGGCATAAATACTGAGGACCACTCTCCATATTTTCAAGCATAGTGGTGGCTGGTATTATATTATGGGAATAAAAAAATGTACTTAATGGAGCTAAGTACAGGCAAAATCGTAGAGGAAAACCTGCGTGTCTGCTTCCCACCAGACACTAGGAGATGAATTCACCTTTCAGCAGGATAATAACCTTAAACACAAGGCCAAATCTACACTGGCGTTGCTTACCAAGAAGACATTGAATGTTAGAGTGGCTGAGTTAGTTTTCAATTAAATCTACTTGAAAATCTATTGCAATACTTAAATGGTTGTTTAGCAATGATCAACAACCAATTTGACAGAGCTTGAAGAATTTTGAAAAAAATTAATGGGCTAATGTTGCTCAGTCCAGGTGTGGAAATCTCTTAGACTTATCCAGGAAGTCTCGCAGCTGAAATCGCTGCCAAAGGTGCTTCTACAAAGTATTGACTCAGGGGTGTGAATACATTTAAATTAGATATTTCTGTATTTCATTTGTCTAAAAGCATGTTTGTCATGTGTAGATGGGTGAGAAGAAAAATATTTGAATCCATTCTGAATTTAGGCTGTAACATCCAAATGTGGAGTAAGTGAAGGGTTTGAATAGTTTCTGGAAGGATCTGTATGTGTGGGGGATGGGTTTAAAGCATATTTTCCCATTAATATTGACTACCTCTGTCTCTCTCCTACCAGGCCATTCACTATGGGAGACGACCGATGGGAACCTCTTATACCCAGGGAACATGTTACCCTTTACTGGGGGTAGGGTCTGCCAGCTGGGGAGGGAAGGGGGTGCAGACCGTGACCCCTCCTCAACCTTCTGGATGGGCGGGGTGGGAGGTGTTAGCCAGCCGAGGCACTCAGCGCCCCCACGCAACAGGCGAGGGGGACATGGGGACCGGCGGGCCAAATTTATCAAGGGAGGAAAAATGTATTTAATCATTTCAACATCACAATCAGTAATGAAAAGATGTCAGCTTAGCCATTTCTGTTTAGTCTCTTTTTTAAATGTTCTCTCATCCAAGCTCTCCAGCGACGTTAAACAAAACACAAGAAAAGGGGGGGGGAGCTTTTGTCGTTTAGTTGTGGTAAAATCATGGTTTTATATTTACAGAGGGGGTAGTGCTGATTTGAGGGTAAGCGGTCAGTGAAGAAGCGCTTTTAAATCAATACGTATCGGCCAGAAAGTGGCACTCAGAGGTAGGGGGAGGGAGGGTCTTGGTGTAGAACTAGACTGGAGGATACCAACCATAAAATGTATGTAGGGGTGGTTAAAAAAATCAGGAAGTCGCATGGAAATGTTGTTAATGGTCTCAAAGACAACGTAGTATCCTCAACAGCCAGGACGGCTGCTAGCAAAACGGCAGCGGAGGGTATTCGAGTAAAGGAAATGCTGATACTATCATTAATTTTTAAAAAATCGAACCAGCAAGTTTTTCTTTTTTCTTTGGGAAACTGCCTCTACATATCTTAGAATAAGAATAGCATGTATTTTCTTGTAGTCATCAAAGTAATTACATTGAGTTCATGAAAAATCCTGTCAGTGCATATTTAGAGTAATATCAGAGTTTAAATCTTTTTAGGCAGGTCAGAAGTTGTTACCTAAACCAGTCAGTCAAACACACATCAGACAGAAGTGCATATGATTTTTTTTATTCGTCGTGGTTGAAAGTGACTTGTCTTAAAAACAGGAAATAACTAAGTAGCATGCTTGCGTCAAAGTTGGAAGTGAGGACAGTGGGTGTACAACGGATATGTGTGGCCTCATCGGATAGTCGTGGTATTTCTTGTATAGCCCTGTGATAAGGTTTTGTAAACAACCATGTAGTTTCTCGTCTTTCTGGTTTTTGTCCCTCCACCACCCCTTTGTTTACCAGAGGCTTTCCCGTCAGTGTCTAGCATGAACCAGGCTTACGGTTTAGAAAACATACAGGTCTGGAAACGATCTTTATATTCTCATCTAGTTGAATCCATCTAGCAGGCTTTTGGTTGTGGTTCTCAAAAGAGAGCGTGAACACCGCTTCGTACATGTCATAACTTTTTAAGGTAAACTTTCTCAGGCCGCCTCTGTTCTGTGCTGTGGAAGTGACGTGTTCTCTGCATGCATGGACGTTTTACTAGTGGCCATAAAATCAGACTCTTAGATGCTTACCTGACTCTTGACTCGTATTGTTTAAAATCT
Organism: Salvelinus fontinalis; assembly: GCF_029448725.1. NCBI lineage: Eukaryota > Metazoa > Chordata > Actinopteri > Salmoniformes > Salmonidae > Salvelinus > Salvelinus fontinalis. Next base: position 16,119,718 of record NC_074674.1, read on the forward strand.
CAATTTCCAGCTGTCTCACCTTTCTGAAAACAAAACTTGGAATCGTGGCGAGGTATTTCTGACCTTGTTAGAGGGAGGTAAGGAGAGGGGTAGAGAAAGGGCATACAGGGCTGTAGCTGAACGTGTTCATCCTTTGTTTCTTGAGTATTACTACTGTGACTATGGCACTGTCTTGATAGCGTGTCTGTCTCTGACCTTGGTTGGTTGTCGATCCAAAACTCAACAGCAAGCAAATCGTTGTTTTAAATGATTTTTTTTTCTTCTGTACTGATGTTTTTTTTTCTGTTATTGTTGCTTTGCTTTTTGTTTTAAAAGCATGACCTTTGAGGATGATTGTAATGACCGTTTTGAATGCAGCGTACTCTAATGCTTGATCCCTTGCGTGTTGGTGGCCCTTTACTTCCCAAACCATTTAGTTGACGTACAATATTGGACCTTGTATCTCATACATACCTGCAGGAGCATTTTTTTCCCTTAACCTTTTACCTGTAGGCCACATCCAAGTGTATTATCTTGTTAAATACTGTGAAGCTTGAACTATTTTTTTTGTTTCTTTTTTGTTTTGGAGTGTTATTGTTTTGACTCTTAAGTGCTGAAGTCTTGAAGTCGTTGATTGCCTGAATTTATCCCATGGTGGGCAGGGATTGGGTGGGGGAGAAAGCAGCTTTATGCCCAACCAACGAATCAGATTCACTCTGTAGGTCAGAGTAATCATTGTAGTATTTTGTCCCCCTCACAAAGAACATTAGAAGCACTTGTTCAAACAGACTACACATAAATGCATACTTTAGTAGACCCACACATTTACGTACTCTTAAAGTATTCGTTTACAGGAGACTTCTAACACTAAACACCTCATGTATTACTTCACTGGGTATTCGATATGGTATAGTCACTTCTAAAGTATGTATATTTTTTAACTTGTGTGGGTGTATTTGACCTGTTTTAAATATAATATTCTCAATATCAGAAATGCTCTAAAAGATCATTGGTGTAAACTAAGCCTGGATATGAAGTACTGCAGATATTGCCACAAACCCTTTCCAAAGCCAACAAACTAAGGCTATTATTATTATACATTTTGTATTATTGTTATTTTTGTAACTGCGTATTGATGGGGGTTTTCCTCATTGGTAACATGTAGTTAATGGGACATTTTAACACTAGTAAAACCCCAAAATGATGGGGTATGTCAAGTTAGCCTGGATCCAAACTGGATTGTTCCTTTTCACTTCACCAGGCTAATGTCAAGTAACCCACATAAGACATCATGGGATATATGGAGGCACTTGTTTCTGTAGTTTTTGTTTTTGTGCCATGTCTGTTGTGTCCCGAAGTTGAAATTAATTTAGTTTTTGTCACATTCCAGCTGTTTGGCATGTAAAAAATTGGATGAGGCATGGCTTGATTGGTTTTGTCCTACCACTACTTATCACACTGAATACAAAACCCAGAGGGCTGGTTTCCGAGACACAGGTTAAACCTAGTGGTGGACTAAAAAACATGGTGAATGGAGAATATCCACTGAAATATTTGTTTAGTCCAGGACTTAGCTTTATCTGTGTCCCCCGCAAAACCGCCCCAAAAAGTATGGGGGGGAAATCATAAAACAATCGCTGTTGGTGTGCATCTTTACCGATATTGCCGCTGCTATGATGTAGTTTCTTTACTTGAATATTTGTTTGTAGTAACCTCAGGAGGTTATGTTTACCGTTATTTTTCTTGTTATTGTTTTCCAAATGTATGCCTTTTTTCCATCTCCCTTTACCGATAAGAGATTAGTAAGCCTCCTGCTTTAACCCTTGAATACAGAGCATATACCTGTCCATGGGTGTTCAGTTCACTAATGTGTTTGATATGTGTGCTAGCTCACCATTAAGACACAGACTTTCACACACCCAGAGTCGGTGTCAAAGAATAATTCTAGATATACACAGACATTCAAATTGACTTACAACTTTGAGGAATATGACATTAGGAAGAGAACTTGCACATCATTAATGCAACTGTGGCAACGTGATTGTAAGACATTTCTAGATGGTGTTCAAATGTAATATGTACATGATGCCTCGATAACTACTGGATGATTTGTAATGATGGTGATTCATAATGTTTTCCAATAATGGAGAAAAAAAAACTTGCACATTATGCGAAAAACAAATGTGCTCATGGCTTCTTACAGCTTTTTTTGCAAATTGATGTCTTTCATTTTGAAGAAGAGGGGGGCTTATTCTCTTTTTACAGCACCAACCAACCGCAGTAGAATGTCTCATTTAAAGAACACCTCTAACAGTAGCCTATGACCTTCCTTCAGCCATGAGAAAATAAACTTGACTAGAATTTCTCCCAAGTCTGCCTTCACCCTTTTTGCTGAATGATGTAAGAAACGAGTGATTTATTTATATACAGTACCAGTCAAAAGTTTCGAAACACCTACTCATGAAAGGATTTTTATTTATTTTGACTATTTTCATTCCTTGTAGAATAATAGTGAAGACATCAAAACTATGAAATAGCACATGTGGCCATGTAGTAATGAAAAAATCAAAACATTTCAAATTCTATAAAGTAGAATTTGCCTTTGACAGCTTGACACACTTGTCATTCTCTCAACCAACTTCATGAGGTCACCTGGAATGCTTTTCCAACAGTCTTGAAGGAGTTACCACATATGCTGAGCACTTTTTGGCTGCTTTTCCTTCACTCTGTGGTCCAACTCATCCCAAACAACCATCTCAATTGGGTTGAGGTAGGGTGATTGTGGAGGCCAGGTCATCTGATGCAGCACTCCATCACTCTCCTTGGTCAAATAGCCCTTACACAGCCTGGAGGTGTGTTGGGTCATTATCCTGTTGAAAAACAAATGATAGGCCCACTAAGCACAAACCAGATGGGATGGCGTATAGTTGCAGAATGCTGTGGTAGCCATGCTTGTTTAGTGTGCCTTGAATTCTAAATAAATCAGTGTCACCAGCAAAGCACCATAACTCCACCACCTCCATGCTTCACGGTGGGAACCCCACATGCAGAGATCATCCGTTCACCTCTGCGTCTCAAAGACACGACGGTTGGAACCAAAAATCTTATATTTGGACTCATTAGACCAAAAGACATATTTCCACTGGTCTAATGTCCATTACTCGTGTTTCTTGGCCCAAGCAAGTCTGTTCCTCTTATTGGTGTCCTTTAGTAATGGTTTCTTTGCAGCAATTCGACCACGAAGGCCTGATTTCATGCAGTCTCTGAACAGTTGATGTTGAGATGTGTCTGTTACTTGAACTCTGAAGCATTTATTTTGGCTGCAATCTGAGGTGCAGTTAATTGCAGATTTCTGATGCTGGTAACTCTAATGAACGTATCCTCTGCAGCAGCGGTAACTCTGAGTCTTCCTTTCCTATGGTGGTCCTCAATGCAGCCAGTTTCATCATAACGCTTGATGGTTTTTGCGACTGCACTTGACTCTTTCAAAGTTCTTTACATTTTCTGTATTGACTGACCTTCGTGTCTTAAAGTAATGATGGACCGTTGTTTCTTTTTGCTTATTTGAGATGTTCTTGCCATAAGATGGACTTGGTCTCTTACCAAATAGGGGTATCTTCTGTACACCACCCCTACCTTGTCACAACACAACTGATTTGGCTCAAATGCATTAAGAAGGAAACAAATTCCACCAATCAACTTTTAACAAGGCATACCTGTTAATTTAAATGCATTCCAGGTGACTACCTCATGAAGCTGGTTGAGAGAATGCCAAGAGTGTGTGAAGCTGTCATCAAGGCAAAGGGTGGCTACTTTGAAGAATCTCAAATATAAAATATTTAACACTTTTGTTACTACATGATTCCATATGTGTTATTTCACAGTTTTGAAGTCTTCACTATTATTCTACAATGTAAAAATTAAGACAAACCCTTGAATGAGTAGGCGTGTCCAAACTTTTGACTAGTTTCTGTAAATGCTGCTGAAATTTTAAAGGCCTGGTGCAGTCAAACTTTAACTGTTTTATATATATATTTCCACACTACGAGGCTGGAATAATACTGTGAAAATTATAATGCCCTTTTAGTGTGAGGTTTTTGAAAAGGCCACCTGAAATTTCAGCCTGTTTTGGTGGGATGGAGTTTTGGCCTTCCATGGTGACATCACCATGAGGTAAATTAGCTAATAGACCAATAAGAAAGAGGGTTATAAACCTCTGCCAATAACAGCTAATTTTAAGTTTTCCCCACTCCCAGACAGTCCAAGCAAAATTTTAGCTTGAGAAATTGATCTTTGCCAAGAAGCTATTTTTGTTTATTTTGGACCATTTTAATTGAAAGCGTTGGGCCAGTAACTGAAAGGTCACTGTTTTGAATCCCGAGCCGGCTAGGAGAAAAATATGTCTGTGCCCTTGAGCATGGCATTTAACCCTAATTGCTCCTGTAAATCGCTCTGGATAAGCGCGTCTACTAAATAACTAAAATGTACTTAATTGTTTCCCAGAAATGATTTGATAGTGAGATAAAAACAGCTGCATTTGACCCTTTTTTTAAAGGTAAAATAATTTTTGGGGCCACCAAATATTTTGGATCATGCAAAGAATCTATATTGTATTGTAGTAATTTTGTAATGACATTTGTATGATGTGATGGATGTTAACGGTATTCTCTACTTGGATCTGTACATAGTTGAGAATAAATTGTTTACTTACGTCTGGGACTGCTGTTTTCTGTTTAGTTTTACAATTTTAAATGCACTTTAAATAAAGTTTAAATTTGATCTAATGGTTTTGAACCTGGTAAACATCAGGTCGGATAGACCAGTTATCGATTACCCCCATTGACCCCATACTTTCATCCACCGTAGACAATTAGAGGCGAGGTGGTGGTGGTGTAGATGACGACAGTGTAATGTCCCTATGGAGGAGCCCATTGCAGCCTAGTGTACCCAGATAAGTGTGTTAATGGGAACTACATAGCTAGGGAAAGCTCTACCACTCTGACATAGCATCACCAGTCTTAAGACTTTCTTTAAGAGCAGTGTTTCTCTATCTCCCATTCATGCGATAATGACTGAACAATAGTAGTTGACAGGCACCAAGAGGTCCACCGAAGAGAATAGCCCACATGACACAGCATCTGATACCTGACACAGAAAAGGATTGTACTAACTGCCCTGAAGGAGGTGATATGAGATACCCAGTGGTTCTAATGTTATCATAAAACATCTTTGCATAGCCTGGTATCCTTGCCCACATAGGCTGATTGTCATCACAGCAATTTAGAACATTAAAATACACTGAAAATAAATATAAATTACATTTAACATTACATTTAAGTCATTTAGCAGACGCTCTTATCCAGAGCGACTTACAAATTGGTGCATTCACCTTATGACATCCAGTGGAACAGCCACTTTACAATAGTGCATCTAGATCATAAATGCAACAAGTAAAGGGTTTGTCCCCTATTTCATGAGCTGAAATAAAATTTCCCAGAAATGTTCAATTTGCACAAAAAGCTTATTTCTCTCAAATGTGCAGAAATGTGTTTACATCCCTGTTAGTGAGCAATTCTCCCTTGCAAAGATAATCCATCCACCTGACAGGTGTGGCATATCAAGAAGCTGATTAAACAGCATGATCCTTACACAGGTGCACCTTGTGCTGGGGATAATAAAAAGCCAGTCTAAATGTGCAGTTTTGTCGCACAACACAATGCCACAGGTGTCTGACACTTTGAGGGTCAGTGCAATTGGCATGCTGACTGCAGGAATGCCCACCAGAGCTGTTGCCAGATAATTGAATGTTAATTTCTCTGCCATAAGCCGCCTCCAACGTCATTTTAGAGAATTTGGCAGTACGTCCAACCGGCCTCACAACTGCAGACCACGTGTATGGCATTGTGTGGGTGAGTGGTTTGCTGATGTCAGTGTTGTGAACAGAGTGCTCCATGGTGGCGGTGGGATTATGGCATAGGCAGGCATAAACTTCGGACAGTGAACACAATTGGATTTTGTCAATGGCAATTTTGAATGCACAGAGATACCGTTACGAGATCCTGAGGCCCATTGTCGTGCCATTCATCCGCCACCATCACCTCATGTTTCAGCATGATAAATGCACAGCCCCATGTCGCAAGGATCTGTACACAATTCCTGGAAGCTGAAAATGTTCAAGTTCTTCCATGCTCACCAGACATGTCACCCATTGAGCATGTTTGGGATGTTCCAGTTCCCGCCAGTATCCAGCAACTTCACACAGCCATTGAGGAGTGGGACAACATTCCACAGGCCCCAATCAACAGCCTGGTCAACTCTATGCGAAGGAGATGTGTCACGGTGCATGAGACAAATGGTAGTCACTGACTTTTTCTGATTCACGCTCCTATTTTTTTTAAACATTTTATCTGTGACCAACAGATGCATATCTGTATTCCCAGTCATGTGAAATACATAGATTAGGACCTAATTAATGTATTTCAATTGACTGATTTCCTTAAATGAGCTGTAACCCAGTAAAAAAATTGAAATTGTTGCATGTTGCGTTTATATTTTTGTTATCCCATGGAACTTCACAGAGATTTGACATTCGACGTGGAATTAAACAAGGATGCCCAATTTCTCCTTTCTTATTTGTATTGGTCAAAAGTTATGGCACTTCATATAAATAAGGATAGTTTTAGGGGTATTCAGATACAAGACAAAGAGATAAAATGTTCACAATTGTCTGACGACACCACCATTTTTCTGAAAGATAATGAAGTCAGGAAAGCTATTGAGTGTATTAATGCCTTCTCACCTGTATCTGGTTTATCTCTGAATATTAGGAAATGTGAATTATTTGCGTTGAAAAGATGTGAACTCAGTATGTAATATCCCGGTAAAAGATGTGATCACAGATCTTGGTATTAAAGTTAGCGAAGATCAGAAAGAAAGGGCCAACTTTTAAATGTCTATCCTATTGTAGAAAAAATTGGAAAGAGATGTACCTCCAGGTTATTAAGAGATCTTTCTTTATCTGGACGTGTACTTTTATCAAAATCTGAAGGTCTGTGCAGATTAGTTTATACCTCCCTTGCCTTGGATGTTCCTGTCAGTAACTAAAATGGTTGATACTAAATTATTTAACGCCATATGGAGGAATAAACCTCATTATTTAAGAAAAGCGGTAATATGTAGTACCCGAAGTGAGGGAGGGATGAATACTCTGGATTTTAAAACCTCTTATATAATCTTTAAGATCAAATGGATACAAAACTATTTAAGAAAAAAGGATTGCATTTGGAATATAATCCCTAATTTAATATTCCAACAGATTGGTGGTCTAACACAAATGCAACTTTGATATAGGTAAAATCCCAATTAAGCTTGCAAACTTTCATAAACAAGTACTTCTAACATGTAACCTCATGTACAAACACAATTTTTCCCCACATAGGTATACAATCTGGAATAATAAAGACATAAAATACAAAAACAAGTCTTTATTTTTCCAGAACTGGTTTGACAAAATGATTTGGGTTAAACAATAATTGAATAATGATGGCCAACTATATGATTATCAAGAATTCATGAGAACACACAATGTTACATTCACTCCTGAGGAGTATCAAATAGTTGTTAGAGCTGTCCCTGAAGGTGCTATTCTTCTTTTAGGAGAATATAACAGTCCTCAAAGTGCAACTATTGAGGATTTTGTAGCCTCAATACAATTAGAAGGAATTTACATTTTAAACTATAAATGTAATGCCATGTATATAAGGAAACTATGTCAATATGTTACTATTCCCTCTGCTGGAATGAATGAACTGGAATACAGCCCTAGGACAAATGAATTGGAACAAAGTTTTGTTGTTGTCTGGTAAATATTGTATATCTAATAAGGTGAAAGAAGTATCATACAAACTCATTCATAGAATCTACCCTGTAAAGACCTTATATTATACACAGATTTAAAATAGCTATTGATAACAAATGTGTATTTTGTGGTTGTGACCCAGAAACTCTTGACCATTTATTTTGGGACTGTTCTTATGCCAGAAGATTTTGGAGTGAATTAGACGATTTCATTTTATAAGAAACGATGGAAACGTAACACCGCCTGGAAACGATGTTAATCTGAGAGACTCTGATGTTATGTTTTATTTTGATCCAAATGATATAGACCCTGATTTAACTTTCATTGTTCATTTGTTTATCTTTCATGGAAGATTCTTTATCCATAAAATGAAGTGGGCAGAGAACAAACCCCTCTTCACATTATTTAAGATAGAATTTAAATATTATTTTGAAATGATCAGTAAATGTAAAAACAAAAAAGCAATATGCACCATAAAATATTTTAACAAATTGAAAATGAATATTGATATGTAATACCCCTGTCTGTTAGGTTTATGTACTTTTGTTTGTATATTTCAGTTTTTTGTATTTGTTGTGTTCATAATAATAAAAATAATAAAACAAGTTAAAAAATATGTTCAGTCTAATTCTAGAACCATTCTAGAATATCAGTACAGAACAGAAACTGCTGTTGTTTTTCTTCCCACCATGGGTGGCGCTGTTTCTTCGTCTGAATTTTTGGAGGAGAAAGAGTGAATTCAGTTGCCTTTCGCTTTCGAAAGGAGGTGGAGTCTGAGGTGGGGAGGGAGAAGAGGAGCGTAGGGAAAAGGAGCAAAAGGCAAACAACGGAAACGGAGAACGGCGGAGCAATTGCCTGAATTTAAATTAAACAAGAATATAGTTGAAGAGAGGAAAGAAGAATAAACCAAGATGATAACGCCCTACTTCCTAGAGAATTTCTGGGTAGGTTCTGCTTTTTTTGTCCGGGTTAGTAGGCTAAATTGTTTAGCTCAAGTCCCGCAAGTTGATGTGACAAAGACATTAACAAATATATTATTCGCTTCAACCAGATTTATGCGTGATCTTTCAGGTGAAATTGAAGGATCTGGGTCAACACAATGTCACCCCCGCTACTTTTCTCGGCGAATATTATTTTGTCACCCCGGGGATTGGGCCTCTGTGAATGATATCTAACATGACCGCTGAATTGAATCCACCTCTCGTGCAGTCAATTGGCTGTTAAGGAGTGTCTTGGAATGTTTATGGTCGATCCCGTGGAAATGATTGGACCTTTGTCATTGTCATTCACAATCCCTATTCGTCAGTTCCTTCCATACTGATGTTTCAGTGAGTCCAGATGTTTTAATAAGTTCGATGCAGACTTATGTTACCTAAGGTGCTACGGTGTTGCAACGTTTGTCTGAGTAAGAATGGTTACAATGTTGCAGTTTCCGTTACTGTACTAAGTTGAAACATAATGAATTCTCCCTGAGCGATCGGTTCTGTTTTGACGTGGCTACATTGTGACTGAAGCTGGTAAAATTTAATCGATTATGAGGTATGAAGGCCTTTCCCATAAGGTCTACAATGTTTATTTTTAATCAAATCAAATTGCATTTGTCACGTGCGCCGAATACAACAGATGTAGACCTTAAAGTTAAATGCTTACTTACAAGCCCTTAACCAACAATGCAGTTTTAAGAAAAATAAGTGATAAGTAATAAAAAATATATAAGTTACAAATAATTAAAGATCAGCGGTAAAATAACAATAGCGAGGCTCTATACAGGGGGTACCGGTACAGAGTCAATGTGCGGGGGCACCGGTTAGTCCAGGTAATATGTACATATGTATATGTAGGTAGAGTTATTAAAGTGACTATGCATAGATAATAAACAGAGAGTAGCAGCAATGTAAAATAGGGGGGAGGGGGGGGGGCTATGCAAATAGTTTGGGTAGACATTTGATTAGCTATTCAGGATTCTTATGGCTTGGGTGGAGAAGCTGTTAAGAAGTCTTTTAGAGATAGACTTGGCGCTCCGGTACCGCTTGCTGTGCTGTAGCGGAGAGAACAGTATGACTAGGGTGGCTGGAGTCTTTGACAATTTTTAGGGCCTTCATCTGATACCACCTGGTATAGAGGTCCTGAATGGCAGGAAGCTTGGCCCCAGTGTAGTACTGGGCCGTTCCCACTACCCTCTGTAGGACCTTGTGGTCGGAGGCCGAGCTGTTGCCATGCCAGGCAGTGATGCGACCAGTCAGGATGCTCTCGATGGTGCAGCTGTAGAACTTTTTAAGGATCTGAGGACTCATGCAAAAACCTGCTCCAATACAGCCCCATTGATGAGAATGGGGGTGTGCTGGGTCCTCCTTTTCCTGTAGTCCACAATCATCTCCTTTGTCTTGATCACATTGAGGGAGAGGTTGTTGTCCTGGCACCACACGGCCAGGTCTCTGACCTCCCTGTAGGCTGTATCATCGTTGTCGGTGATCAGGCCTACCACTGTTGTGTCATCAGCAAACTTAATGTTGGTGTTGGAGTCATGCCTGGTCATGCAGTCATGAGTGAACAGGGAGTACAGGAGGGGACTGAGCACAAACCCCTGAGGGGCACCCGTGTTGAGGATCAGCGTGGCGGATGTGTTGTTACCTACCCATACCACCTAGGGACGGCCGGTCAGGAACTCCAGAATCCAGTTGCAGAGGGAGGTGTTAAGTCCCAGAGTCCTCAGCTTAGTGATGAGCTTCGAGGGTGCTATGGTGTTGAACCCTTAGCTGTAGTCAATGAATAGCATTCCCACATAGGTTTTCCTTTTGTCCAGGTGGGAAAGGGCAGTGTGGAGCGCAATCAAGATTGCATCATCTGTGGATCTGTTGGGGCGTTATGCCAATTGGAGTGGGTCTAGGGTTTCTGGGATAATGGTGTTGATGCCTCGACCAGCCTTTCAAAGCATTTAATGGCTACAGACGTGAGTGCTACGGGTTGGTAGTCATTTAGGCAGGTTACCTTTGTGTTCTTGGGCACAGGGACTATGGTGATCTGCTTGAAACATATTGGTATTATAGACACTGTCGGGGACAAGTTGAAAATGTCAGTGAAGACACCTGCCAGTTGGTCAGCGCATGCTCGTATTACACTTCCTGGTAATTCGTCTGGCCCTGCGGCCTTTTGAATGTTGACCTGTTTAAAGGTCTTACTCACATCGTCTATCGAGAGTGTCATCGCACAGTTGTCCAGAACAGGTGATGCTCTCATGTATGTTTCAGTGTTACTTGCTGCGAAGCGAGCATAGAAGTAATTTAGCTCGTCTGGTAGGCTTGTGCCATTGGGCAGCTTGTGGCTGTGCTTCCCTTTGTAGTGTGTAATAGTTTGCAAGCCCTGTCACATCCGACGAGCATCGGATCCGGTGTAGTACAATTAATTCTTAGTCCTGTATTGAAGCTTTGCCTGTTTGATGGTTTGTCGGAGGGCATAGCAGGATTTCTTATCAGCTTCCGGGTTAGAGTCCCGCACCTTGAAAGCGGCAGCTCTACCCTTTAGTTCCGTGCGGATGTTGCCTGTAATCCATGGCTTCTGGTCGGGGTATGTACGTACGGTCACTGTGGGGACGACATCCTCGATACACTTGTTGATGTGGTGTACTCCTCAGTGCCATTGGAATAATCCTGGAACATATTTCAGTCTGTGCTAGCAAAGCAGTCCTGTAGCTTAGCATCTGCTTCATCTGACCACTTTTTTATTGACAGAGTTACTGGTGCTTCCTGCTTTAGTTTTTTGTTTTTTAGTAGTCGTTCAATCTTCTCTGTGTAACATTTGGGATAGTGGGACAATTTTGGAGTAGAACAGATTTCTCATCCCTCGATTGAGGTACGTTTCCCAAGCCATATCTCGCACCAGCTCCGCAGTGTCTTAATTTAAGCAAACGGCCTTACCATGTAGTGCAGATGAAAGCAAGCGTAAGGTGTTGGATCTGCTGGGTAGTGCAGCCACCTGCTACTTTGACAGCCTAGACTTTATGACAATGGACTTTGATATTGTCTCCCCCCCATGCCTACTGTACATCACACACATATACAGTAACCCTCCCATAACATGACATCAGCATGTCCCTGTTGAAGGGCATAGACGGACAGTGACAGTGCATGTGGTGTGTAATCGCTGGTGTTTGGGGCCGCATTCCACAGATGTTTGTTGAGATCATAAGGAAGTAGCGGTCAGGGTGCGTCGCCTCTGTTCTGCTTCATAACAATCACAACAGTCAGCTGGACTAACCAGACACAGAAATGAGGTCCTGCTGAGATGGAGAAGTACAGTGGGGAGGTAAGAGGCCAGAAGTCTGTGATACAGTAGGTTGATATCGGCTGTGACTGGTTGAACGCTATCAATAAGGCTTCGTTGATGACAGTAGAACTCGTCTTGATGAAGATGATGTAAAACACACACACACACACCACAGACTTTTTGAAGACCTTTGATATACACTGCTCAAAAAAATAAAGGGAACACTTAAACAACACAATGTAACTCCAAGTGAATCACACTTCTGTGAAATCAAACTGTCCACTTAGGAAGCAACACTGATTGACAATAAATTTCACATGCTGTTGTGCAAATGGAATAGACAAAAGGTGGAAATTATAGGCAATTAGCAAGACACCCCCCAAAACAGGAATGATTCTGCAGGTGGTGACCACAGACCACTTCTCAGTTCCTATGCTTCCTGGCTGATGTTTTGGTCACTTTTGAATACTGGCGGTGCTCTCACTCTAGTGGTAGCATGAGACGGAGTCTACAACCCACACAAGTGGCTCAGGTAGTGCAGTTCATCCAGGTTGGCACATCAATGCGAACTGTGGCAAAAAGGTTTGCTGTGTCTGTCAGCGTAGTGTCCAGAGCATGCAGGCGCTACCAGGAGACAGGCCGGTACATCAGGAGACGTGGAGGAGGCCGTAGGAGGGCAACAACCCAGCAGCAGGACCGCTACCTCCGCCTTTGTGCAAGGAGGTGCACTGCCAGCGCCCTGCAAAATGACCTCCAGCAGGCCACAAATGTGCATGTGTCTGCTCAAACGGTCAGAAACAGACTCCATGAGGGTGGTATGAGGGCTCGACGTCCACAGGTGGGGGTTGTGCTTACAGCCCAACACCGTGCAGGACGTTTGGCATTTGCCAGAGAACACCAAGATTGGCAAATTCGCCACTGGCGCCCTGTGCTCTTCACAGATGAAAGCAGGTTCACACTGAGCACATGAGCACATGTGACAGACGTGACAGAGTCTGGAGACGCCGTGGAGAACGTTCTGCTGCCTGCAACATCCTCCAGCATGACCGGTTTGGCGATGGGTCAGTCATGGTGTGGGGTGGCATTTCTTTGTGGGGCCGCACAGCCCTCCATGTGCTCGCCAGAGGTAGCCTGACTGCCATTAGGTACCGAGATGAGATCCTCAGACCCCTTGTGAGACCATATGCTGACACATGCACATTTGTGGCCTGCTGGAGGTCATTTTGCAGGGCGCTGGCAGTGCACCTCCTTGCACAAAGGCGGAGGTAGCGGTCCTGCTGCTGGGTTGTTGCCCTCCTACGGCCTCCTCCACGTCTCCTGATGTACTGGCCTGTCTCCTGGTAGCGCCTGCATGCTCTGGACACTACGCTGACAGACACAGCAAACCTTTTTGCCACAGTTCGCATTGATGTGCCAACCTGGATGAACTGCACTATCTGAGCAACTTGTGTGGGTTGTAGACTCCGTCTCATGCTACCACTAGAGTGAGAGCACCGCCAGCATTCAAAAGTGACCAAAACATCAGCCAGGAAGCATAGGAACTGAGAAGTGGTCTGTGGTCACCACCTGCAGAATCACTCCTGTTTTGGGGGGTGTCTTGCTAATTGCCTATAATTTCCACCTTTTGTCTATTCCATTTGCACAACAGCATGTGAAATTTATTGTCAATCAGTGTTGCTTCCTAAGTGGACAGTTTGATTTCACAGAAGTGTGATTGACTTGGAGTTACATTGTGTTGTTTAAGTGTTCCCTTTATTTTTTTGAGCAGTGTATATTTGTATCTACTAGAGCAATGGGTATATGATACAAGGAAATTGGGTTCAGAGTGAAGAGCACAAAGTGTATTTTTACTTTGCCATATAATAGTACAAGGAGAGGAAGGAGGAGGATGACTGTGTGCCTACGCTAATAGTAGGCTACACAACTGATTGTTCACTTTCAGTGGTGGAAAAAGTACTCAATTGTCATGTGAAAGTAAAGATACTTTAATAGCAAATGACTTAAGTAAACGTGAAAGTCACCCAGTAAAATACTACCTGAGGAAAAGTCTAAAAGTATTTGGTTTAAAAGTACTTAAGTATCAAAAGTAAATGGAATTGCTAAAATGTACTTAAGTATAAAAAGTACAAGCATAAATCATTTCAAATTCCTTACATTAAGCAAACCAGACTGCACAATTTTCTTGTTTGTTATTGACAGATAGCCAGGGGGCACGCTCCAACACTCAGACATAATTTACAGATGAAGCATTTGTGTTTCGTGAGTCCGCCAGATCAGATGCAGTAGGGAAGACCAGGGGTGTTCTGAATTGGACCATTTTCCTGTCAAAATGTAACAAGTACATTTGGGAAAATGTATGGAGAAAAAAGTACATTATTTTATTTCAGAATGTAGTGTAGTAAAAGTTGCCAAATTTATAAATGGTAGAGTACAGATACCCCAAAAAATGACTTACTGTAAGTAGTACTTTAAAGTATTTTTACTTAAGTAATTCATACAACTGATCACTTTCAAGTCACTCAAGACAATTGGACTAAACTTGATGTGGCGCAGCGGTCTAACATGCTGACCAGACCAGACACGTCGCATGCTCGACCGTTGCAAAATAAATGTACACATACATTTTATTTCATCATTGCACCCACACTGCTCGCGAGCGACTGCGTGGCCAGGCGCTAAATAGAAATCGTCTCTATTTGTGACGCTCAACGCGCTGCAAGTCCGGCCTCTCCCATCTCCTCAATGGTTTTTAGAAGCATATACCCACGTGCCATCTCCTCATTGGTTTTTAGGAGCATATACCCACGTGCCATCTCCTCATTGGTTTTTAGAAGCATATACCCACGTGCCATCTCCTCATTGGTTTTTAGAAGCATATACCCACTTGCCATCTCCTCATTGGTTTTTAGAAGCATATACCCACGTGCCATCTCCTCATTGGTTTTTAGGAGCATATACCCACGTGCCATCTCCTCATTGGTTTTTAGAAGCATATACCCACGTGCCATCTCCTCATTGGTTTTTAGAAGCATATACCCACGTGCCATCTCCTCATTGGTTTTTAGGAGCATATACCCACGTGCCATCTCCTCATTGGTTTTTAGGAGCATATACCCACGTGCCATCTCCTCATTGGTTTTTAGAAGCATATACCCACGTGCCATCTCCTCATTGGTTTTTAGGAGCATATACCCACGTGCCATCTCCTCATTGGTGTTTAGAAGCATATACCCACGTGCCATCTCCTCATTGATTTTTAGAAGCATATACCCACGTGCCATCTCCTCATTGGTTTTTAGAAGCATATACCCACGTGCCATCTCCTCATTGGTTTTTAGAAGCATATACCCACGTGCCATCTCCTCATTGGTTTTTAGGAGCATATACCCACGTGCCATCTCCTCATTGGCTTTTAGAAGCATATACCCACGTGGGTGATTGGAAGATGAACTTAGGTCCACACTCCGGTAGGTTGTAGTAATGCTGTAAAGTTGGTTGCCAACCGGCATATTAAGTCCAGAATAAGATAAAGAAGCCTGAGGAAGGAGGAGAGATGACGAGAAAAAAACGGTAAACTGAATTCCTATCTGTGGATCAATTGTCGGAGTAGAGGACCTTGTGCATTTCAGGTAAAATAACAACCCAATGTTTATATCCCAGAACAAATTAGCTAGCAAGAGCAAGCTAGCTAGCTAAATTTACATAAATGTTTAATGCTTTTCGACCTGTCCGCACGCGCGTGTCCGGTTTGGTCAGCATGTTAGGCACTGCATCTCAGTACTAGAGGCGTCACTACAGACCCTGGTTAGATTCCAGGCTGTATCACAACCGGCTGTGATTGGGAGTCCCATAGGGCGGCGCACAATTGGCCCAGCGTCGTCCGGGTTAGGGTTTGGCCGGGGTAGCCCTTCATTGTAAATAAGAATTTGTTCTTAACTGACTTGCCTAGTTAAATAAAGGTTAAATAAAATAAAAAAATATATAGGCTAAATACCACCGCTGATTTCTTGGAAGAATAAAAAAATAAAATAATGTTTTGATGTACTTCAACTTACTAGACTAGAGAAACCGGTATATGATGGTAGGAAATCAGGTTTCGAGAGAAAGAATGAAGACCGCAAGGTGTATTTTTACTCTGCCACATCACAAGCACTCTGAAGTTCAAGGTTTATTTCTCAGGTTGAACGGCTTTGATTACGTCTTGCCACACAATCAAAAGAAACCGGCCCCGGTTCAATTAATTGAACACAATTTATAGTTGTAGGCTTTTTTTTTTCGCGAGCCCAGCGTGTCGTTTCTCTAGAGAGAAATCAAATCGTTTACAAGAGAAATTAAGTCATGAACTATGTGGGACGCTGGGCACACACACTCTCTCTTACACACACACACACACACACTCTCTCTCTTACACACACACACACACACACACACACACACAGATATTTTCACCGACTCTTGCACATCATCCATCCATGCACATGCCCTGAATTTCAAATGTTGACATGGCAGCATCTCTTCCCTCAGCTAAACAAACAAGTGTTTTTAAGAATGCAGGAAACACAGTGTAGTGTCTACTGTGTCACTGCTATGCTTCCCATTTTGAA
The DNA here is from genome assembly GCF_029448725.1 of Salvelinus fontinalis. Taxonomy (NCBI): domain Eukaryota; kingdom Metazoa; phylum Chordata; class Actinopteri; order Salmoniformes; family Salmonidae; genus Salvelinus; species Salvelinus fontinalis. Next base: position 16,136,422 of record NC_074674.1, read on the forward strand.
TTAACCTGTTCCATTTACATTTACATTTAAGTCATTTAGCAGACGCTCTTATCCAGAGCGACTTACAAATTGTTCCCTCTTTCCATTCTGATTTTAATAGTTTCTACCCAACAGTCAATAGTATAGTACAGTTGCAGCTGTACTGAAACAGTACAATATTCAGTATTGTTTGCAGTCTGCTGTGTTTTTTTTTTGTTGCGTTTGTTTGCATGCATAATGCATTCTGTTCGTGTACAGTAGACGCCATCTAAACCAGGAGCGTATTCAATAATGTTCAGATAGACATGTATTGTGCAGAACAGACGTGGCTCTCTATCGTGTGGAATAGGTTTGTGTCGGCTCTAAACAGTAGATTTCGGTCTGCTATATGTCTCAACGTACTGAATGTGACTGTACCCCAGGCCAGGCATGTAGCCTACTGCCCTCCAAGTGAACTGTCTGTCAGTGGATCAGCAGGTTGGGTTGAGAGAGCACTGTAGCTCTCTATAGTCCACTAAACCAGTGTTGTGTGGAGGCAGGGCTTGTGTCTGTCCCCCTCAGCATTTCAGGGGACAATAAGATGGCACCGCGATAAGCAAACAGTGTTAATAGAGCCAACAGCCCTGGGACATATTTCTCGTGTGTGTGTGTGTGTGTGTGTGTGTGTGTGTGTGTGTGTGTGTGTGTGTGTGTGTGTGTGTGTGTGTGTGTGTGTGTGTGTGTGTGTGTGTGTGTGTGTGTGTGTGTGTGTGTGTGTGTGTGTGTGTGTGTGTGTGTGTGTGTGTGTGTGTGTGTGTGTGTGTGTACCAGTGGAAAGGGAAGGGAGCCTAGTGGGAAGTTATTAGACCACACACCAGGAAGGAGAAAGCTGTCCTAGGGACACACACATCCACATAATTTGTACACACTGAAACACACCGAGAATGTTCTAAAAAAGGACTGTTGACATTGGTTTGGGTTTTTACTTTGATTAGCCTCAGATGTAGCTTCAAATTACTCCATCCATCCAATATGTGATGAAACATGGTGAGATGAGACACCTGGCCTAGTAACATTACCATTCTGCCCGCTCCCTCACTGTAAAGAGCCACTGTCCAAATAATAAATGGCTGCCTTTGTTTGTCTTGCCTCTTGTTTGTCTTCTTCCACTGAGCGTTGAATATGAGGTCATCACAAAATGTCATGCTAGATAGAGGATAGCTCCTAACTCCGACCCCTGACTCTCTCGCTCTGTGGAGAGGAATATAGGAGAGTTTGTTGTTGTTTTGGGTTATGGCCATGAGATTCGGTGTTGAGCTCATCAGAGATGGGCCTAGCCATATGACAGTTGGAGGAATCTTTTCGTTCTCCCCTGGTATCTGGGGGTCGGGAGGTGTAGGTCAACATTGAGTTGGGAAACGTGGGTCCCGCAGGGAACGGCTACTCTTGAGTTGAGTCAATTTATCTTTTACCTCCCAAATTAGGTCAATAACTTGTGCCCGGAGTTGTTCCTCGTCGGGTCACGTTGTGAGGAAAACTCCTGGCCCTATAGACATTTGTGCTTGTGAGCAACTTGGAAAGGCAACTATTCCTCTGCCAACAGAATGCTTGATTACGAATGGGGTGTGGTGGAGACAGCGGTAAAATATAGGTCTAAATGGTAGTTGCTCGCCTCGCAGCAAGTTCTGCAGGCTCTTGTTTTGTCTAATCCTGATTATTGTCCAGTCGTGTGGTCCCAGTGCTGCAACGAAAGACCTAGTTAAGCTGCAGCTGGCCCAGAACAGAGCGGCATATTTTGCTCTTAATTGTAATCAGAGGGCTAATATTAATACTATGCATGCCAGTCTCTCTTGGCTGAGAGTTGAGGAGAGACTGGCTGCATCACTTCTTCTTTTATATAAGAAACATTAATGTGTTGAAAATCCCAAATTGTTTGCATAGTCAACTTACACACAGCTCTGACACACGCACTTACCCCACCAGACATGCCACCAGGGGTCTTTTCACAGTCCCCAAATCCAGAACAAATTCAAGAAAACGTACAGTATTACATAGAGACCTTATTGCATGGAACTTCCTTCCGTCTCATATTGCTCAAATAAACAACAAACCTGGTTTCAAAAAACAGATACAGCAACACCTCACGGCACAACGCCTTCTTCCATATTTGACCTAGATAGTTTGTGTTTATGCATTGATATGTAGGCTACGTGTGCCTTTTACAAAATGTATGTAGTTCTGTCCTTGAGCTGTTCTTGTCTATTGATATTCTGTATTATGTTTCATGTTTTGTGTGGACCCCAGGAAGAGTAGCTGCTGCTTTTGCAACAGCTAATGGGGATCCTAATAAAATACCAAATGTCATGACATTGAGGAGGAGGCCTTACAGATACTGCCCATCTGTCCTAGCTTCTTGCAGTCATAGCGAACCTAATGTGAGTTTACACTACAACCTTGTGTGTACTTACTTAACCATGAATCTCTCCGGTCCAGTGTGAGTCAGTGAGTTACTGTTGGTTTGACATGTTGTGACAGACCTGCGTGCTGCTGCTCTGCTCGCCTCGCAGGCGTTCTCTGGTCACGTGATCCTCAGCGCCGTCGGCAGGCAGACATTCTGATGATGTCACAAGGGCGTTTGGGTTTACACACGCGCGTGTTGAGGAGAGCTCTCTTGCTCTCCCGAGGGCTCCCTCCCTGCCTCCCACCCATTTACAGAGGGGAAACCTTTTACAATATCTGTCTGGAGAGAGACTTGTTAAGCTGTCACACATACTAAAAGCCTTAGTGAGTTTGTACAGACAAGGATGTTTTTTCATAGCTTTCACTTGGCCAGTGTGGGAGTGTCCACCTGGGTTATAAGTATCGTTGGCCAACTATCTGCTCCAAGGCTTCTTTTGGCTTCATCACGGAAGTTTCCACTACTGAATAATCAAAGGATTATGTGAACATTTGATCTGATATTATTTGATCTAAATGTACAAAACAAAGTTCCCTGGCCAAGCCTAGTGGGACTGAAGAGAACCAGAGATTGCACTCGTTGCCTCATTTATTTATACAGTGACGACCAATGATGATTTAGGGAGTAGCTTTTAGGATTTCAGCTGTATTTGTTTGAATGGGCAAAATAAACCGTGTTTTTTTCCCTCCAACATCTCACAAATCATATCATATCATGAAGTTTAGACGAGGATACATATTCTGGTCTGGTGGCTAATGGGCTCTTTAGTCTGGTTGCTGTTATACGTTTTCTCTTTCAATCAAATTTTTTGGGGAGAATTACAGCAACCTATTTTCGGTCCTGTGCTAGAGTTCTGATCTATGCACTGCAATTTTTCTTTTTCCTTTTGTTTTGACTTGCTTAAATCCATGTTATTCGTCATTGTGTACATTTTGTGCTTGGCTCAAATGTGAAGATTGGTGCTATTTCCCATAAAGATCTAGTTTAGCATAATTTGTTCTACCAAAAGCAAATGGAACACATTACACATTCTCTGTTTGAGGCCAGAAAGACAGATAGACCTGGGGCATTCCCATCCGTAATCGATATGCATCAATTCATTTGTAAAATATAGAGACAAGAATGGATCCGAGGACAACTAAACCTGTTCTATATATATACATGATCAGACCCGATCCGAGTGCGGGAAGCAGCAGAAAATTCCATTAAAAAAAAAAGCTACTTTATTAACCAGAGCTGATAAAGCGCGAGGGAGAGGCGGCAGAGTGAGGTGATGCTCTAGCAGGGGCCGCTGTGTGTATAGGCTAATGTGAGTGTGAGCGAGTGACACAGGGAACCGGGAGGAGGGAGGGAGAGACGAGAGACAGCAATCAAACAAGCCGACTCGCGCTATAGTAGACTAATACCTGCCATAGCTAGGTTATTTAGCATCCACTATGATTACGTAGTAGCTACATGTCTTGACTGTAATGAAACCCGGAGAAGCTAGTTAAGCTAGCTAGATAGCTCGGCTAATTGGGGCTGCATGCACGTTCTCGTCCTACAGTTACAAACAACAACTCCATTCAGAATATACAGTAGCAGGCGACCTGTCGGATCTTGGTCGTTGTCGCCTATCTTTCTTTTAATTCCATAATTTTAATTCCATCTTCCATTGATTTATCCCCTAACGTTTGCCCCACACAGAAGCTCAATGACCGTGGCCTATTGCCGCTTTGATGACTTATAATTGACCAACAACAAGCTACACTCGCCACTCATGAAAAGCAAAGAGCAGTAGCATAAATTATATCATTTCTCTCTCCGTCTCTTCCCCCCCACCCCACCCCACCCCGACCCCACACTGCAGCATTTGGATCTGTATGGGTCCTTCCGGACAAATCAGTTAAAATTTCACAGACTCTTGACAGTCAGATCTGACCAGGATTATTTAGAATTCTGGATCCGGGTATTCGGGTACGGGTGGATCTGTGAAGACCTCTAGCAGAGGCCAGCTCTTGTTAAAACTAATGCACGATTTTCTAAGTGACTGAAATGAGCACTAATTCATGATCATCAGAGTTGAGCTCTGTGCTGTCTCTCCCTGCATAAGGCTCTGCAAAACCACACAATCGCCACGTCTGGTGTGTAAACACACACCGACACCTCTTAATGGTCTGTAATGGTAGGTAGAGAAATGGAAATACTCTAGAGTTAGTGTAGTAGAACGTGGAGGTGGAAGAGACATGTTCTAATGCTATCCATTGCATAAGCAGCAATTCAGCCATAAACAAATGACTTCCTCAGGATATGGAACGTTGTGGTTACATGTGGTTATATTGGCGCAGAATGAAGGCCTCCTATTGGCATAGAATGGAATACATATATTGGAAAGCCAGACACATTTCACACGACATAAAGGAGCATGGTGGTTGATTAGGATTATAACATCTGCCACATGTGGATATAGGATATTTGACATGTTTTGTGTCTAAATTTACGCTGCTGCTACTCTGTTTATCATATATCCTGATGCCTAGTCACTATATCCTGATGCCTAGTCACATTACCCCTATACTTTTATACCTGTAGTGTAGATACAGTGGAAGTCGGAAGCTTTACATACACCTTAGCCAAATACATTTAATCTTAATAAAATTCCCTGTCTTAGGTCAGTTAGGATCACCACTTTATTTTAAGAATGTGAAATGTCAGAATAATAGTTGAGAGTGATTTATTTCAGCTTTTATTTCTTTCATCACATTCCCAGTGGGTCAGAAGTTTACATACACTCAATTAGTATTTGGTAGCATTGCCTTTAAATTGTTTAACTTGGGTCAAACGTCACAAGCTTCCCACAATAAGTTGGGTGAATTTTAGCCCATTCCTCCTGGCAGAGATGACGTAACTGAGACAAGTTTTGTAGGCCTCCTTGCTCACACATGCTTTTTCAGTTCTGCCCACAAAATTTCTATAGGATTGAGGTCAGGGCTTTGTGATGGCCACTCCAATACCTTGACTGTGTTGTCCTTAAGCAATTTTGCTACAACTTTGGAAGTGTGCTTGGGGTCATTGTCCATTTGGAAGACCCATTTGTGACCAAGCTTTAACTTCCTGACTGATATCTTGAGATGTTGCTTCAATATATCCACATAATTTTCCTGCCTCATGATGCCATTTATTTTGTGAAGAGCGCCAGTCCCTCCTGCAGCAAAGCACCCCCACAACATGATGCTGCCACCCCCGTGCGTCACAGTTGGGATGGAGTTCTTCGGCTTGCAAGCCTCCCCCTTTTTCCTCCAAACATAACGATGGTCATTATGGCCAAACAGACAGAACGCGTCTCCTTCCTGAGAGGTATGACGGCTGCGTGATCCCATGGTGTTTATACTTGCGTACTATTGTTTGTACAGATGAACGTGTTACCTTCAGGCATTTGGAAATTGCTCCCAAGGATGAACTAAACTTGTGGAGGTCTACAATTTTTTTTCTGAGGTCTTGGCTGATTTATTTTCATTTTCGATTGATGTCAAGCAAAGAGGCACTGAGTTTGAAGGTAGGCCTTGAAATACATCCACAGGTACACCTCCAACTGACTCAGATGATGTCAATTAGCCTATCAGAAGCTTCTAAAGCCATGACAATTTTCTGGAATTTCCCAAGCTGTTTAAAGGCACAGTCAACTTAGTGTATGTAAACTTCTGACCCACTGGAATTGTGATACAGTGAATTGTAAGTGAAATAATCTGTCTGTAAACAATTGTTGGAAAAATTGTAAAAAGTAGATGTCCTAACCGACTTGCCAAAACGATAGTTTGTTAACAAGAAATTTGTGGAGTGGTTGAAAAACAAGTTTTAATGACTCCAACCAAAGTGTATGTAAACTTCTGACTGTGGACACCCCTTCAAATGAATGGATTTGGCTATTTCAGCAATGCCCATTGCTGACAGGTGTATAAAATCGAGCACAAAGCCATGCAATCTCTATAGACAAACAATGGCAGAAGAATGGCCTTACTGAAGAGCTCATCAGACAGTTTGTCAAATGTCTGTCCTGCTAGAGATTCCCAGGCAACTGTAAGTGCTGTTATTATGAAGTGGAAACGTCTAGGAACAACAACGGCTCAGCCACGAAGTGGTAGGCCACACAAGCTCACAGAACGGGACTGCAGAGTGCTGAAGCTCGTAGCGTGTAAAAAAACATTTGTCCTCAGTTGCAACACTCACTACCGAGTTCCAAACTCCCTCTGGAAGCAACGTCAGCACAATAACTGTTCGTCCGGAGCTTCATAAAATGGGTTTCCATGGCCAAGCAGCCGCACACAAGCCTAAGATCACCAATCGCAAAGTTTTGGCTGGAGTGGTGCAAAGCTCGCCACCATTGGACTCTGGAGGAGTGGAAACACATTCTCTGGGGTGATGAATCACGCTTCACCATCTGGCAGTCCGACAGACGAATCTGGTTTTAGCGAATGCCAGGAGAATGTTACCTGCCCTAATGTATAGTGCCAACTGTAAAGTTTGTTGGAGGAGGAATCATTTTCTGGGGCTGTTTTTCATGGTTCGGACTAGGCCCCTTAGTTCCAGTGAAGGGAAATCTTAACACTAGAGCGTACAATGACATTCTAGACGATTCAGTGCTTCCAACTTTGTGGCAACAGTTTGGGGAAGGCCCTTTCCTGTTTCAGCCTGACAATGCCCCTGTGCACAAAGCAAGGATAATACAGAAATGTTTTGTTGAGATCGGTGTGGAAGAACTTGACTGACCTGTACAGCGCCCTGACCTCAACCCCATCGAACACCTTTGGGATGAATTGGAAACCCGACTGCGAGCCAGGCCTAATCCCCCAACATCAGTGCCCGACCTCACTAATGCTCTTGTGGCTGAACGGAAGCATGTCCCCACAGCAATGTACCAACATCTAGTGGAAAGCCTTCCCAGAAAGGTGGAGGCTGTTATAGCAGCAACGGTGGGACTAACTCCATATTAATGCCCACGATTATCGAATTAGATGTTCGACAAGCAGGTGTCCACATACTTTTGGTCATGTAATGCACCTCTGTCACTCCAGTATCACTGCACATTGTACATATGATATTGGAACGGGCTAAATGCTTTTCACTGTACTTGTGTACGTGACATTAAAACAATGTTTAGCTAGCAACCGTTGAACACGTCATGAGATTAGAGGCATTGAGGGAGTTGTTGACTTTTGAGGTGTTGCTACATTTGGCTGATCTCTCGTCAGTGGTCCGTGCACTGATGGCAGAGGCGCAACTTCCACTGCATGTCTCCCCCCCCCCCCCCACCCCACCCCGTTTTATCATTGGAATGTGACACAAAATGAGGCAACGGTGCACTTTAGGACCATGCGGATGCCTCTGGGTAGTCGGGTATGAAGTCCCCGCCCACTTCTAAAGCCAAAGTTGTGTCCCCTGAATTGAGAGTGCGGCGCCATATGATATGATATGACAACTGATGGAAATGTCAATTGCATAATGTGTGTGCTACTTTTCCCACCAGGGCCTATTGACGACTGTATGTGTAAGGTACGGTACATGTTGTCTTTTGTTTGTTGGCAAAAATGCCTCAATGAATTTCCACTCATTAGAGAATGTAGGCTAGTTAGTTGCGAACTAACGCGAGACGTACAGCGGTAGTTTGAGTGACGCTCTAAGTGAGACATGAGTATGAGAGACCGGGAGCCATTACGACAAGTTAGCTCGAGGTCATTATCTCCCCACCTGGCTCGCTGTCTGTGTGAGTGAAACCAGTGTTCCCAGTAGAAATACACACGTTCGCACGTATGCTTGTGCACGTACACACTCCGAGCAGTCTTAATTTGTCGAATTCTCGCATGGTTATACTCTTGCCTACTTTTGTCTAACTAAGGCCAATGTTTGTTTGCTGACTGTAGCAGAGAAGCATAGCAGCGGATTCCATGGTCTGGTCTCTCACTGGCAAAACAATATTCTACTGCGTTTGGCATGGAAAACATGACAGAATCCATTCTTTTACGCGGCGTAAAAGTAGCATGGTGTACTGCATCAGTTGCTAATCATCGGCACAACTTGAATAGGCCTATTGATTATATTTGGGTAAATGGGTACATTTATTAAAGTGATCTCTCTCTCTCTCTCTCTCTCGTTCTCTCTCAGTTCTTGGGAAGCTTCGAGCTCTTTCAATTGGACATTGTGGACATCTCTAGTCTCGCTCCACAGAGGCATCGATTGATATGCACGTGCCAACCCCTCCACAGGTTATCTTTCACTGGGGTGGAGGGCAGTCTTAACGGGCCACTGACTGCCAGGCCAAGAGTAATGACTGGCCTTGAATTTCACAATGTGTGATTAGAATTTGAATCACTCTACACCAGAGCCTCGGTCAATAAGTCTCCAAATGGGGCATTTAAAGTCGAGCGCCATGTGGCACTCCTGTCTCCTAGTATCACTGAGTAAGTAGTGTTACAACACAGTATACTTGTTTTCAGACTCATAACCGTGACAGCTTTCCCTTGTATAGAATGTGTGTGACTGTTCCTTGCGAGTCACTATGGGGCATTGTACTGGTGGGGTGGGAAAAGCAAAGAACGCCCAGACCTGTTTCCTGGGATTGTTTTTATTTCGCTTTAGTATTCATTTTCTTTTCTATACTGCTGCATTCCAGTGGCAAATAATATTAGCTCTTCCCGTTGCTGTAAACATTTTGTTTGGAGTTTTATTTTGTCTCCGACTCTTTCTCCCTCTCTCTCTCTCTCTGTCAGTAAAAAATACAATCTTAATTTCTCTCTTTTTCCTGCCTCTGTCTCTCACTCTCTGTAGCTCTCTTGGTATCTAGTCATTGCGGCGACTAAGGTCTGGGACAGCCACGGTTCTTTACAGTAGGTAGCAGACAGTGGACATAGCTTGCAGCTGTTAGCCTAGGGTATGTAAAGCATGGCGTGTGAGTCATGTGCTAAAGTCATACTATTGATTATAGCCACAGAGCTGTACTACTTTTGACTAGAGCCCTGTGCAGTGACATTTCAGACACCGACTGGACTGGTTTAAATAACAACACTGTAACAGGAAGTCCATTTCAGACCAATGCTGTCCTGTCTGCAGGAAACTACAGGGCACTGCAGAGATGTCTTTATGCTTTTCCTTTTTCTCTCTTTCGTTTCATTTGGAATGCGCCTTGCATGACCCTTGACCTCTCGGAGGGGATAGGTAGGAGGGGGCACACGATATGGTGGAATTAAATGAAGCCATGTGTTAAATGAGCACAGCGGGGTGTGATGATGATGTATGACGCCGATACAAAGTGTGGCCCTGTTGAGGACGCAACCAGGAAGTGGCTGGGTGGCAGTCAAGGGTTATTTCAGATGAGGTGAATCACAGCTGGTGCACAGATGGACGAATGAGGGTGTTTCATATCTATGTTGTGCCACGGTTGATGGTTTAACCAAAGAATTGGTTTCTGTCATACATTCTCCATAAACTGCTTACAGGGTAAGGAAACCAATATGTCATATTTTGTCATTTGGGTTTACTTTCCCTTTAACATTGGGTGTCCTTAAAAAATATATATGTTTCATCACCTAATGCAGGTCAATCTGGTAATATCAGAATGTAGGATGGGACAGTTCCTCAGAAAGTATTCACACCCCTTGACTTTTTGCACATTTTGTTGTGTTACAGCCTGAATTTAAAATGGATCAAAATTCGTTTTTTTTGTCACTGGCCATACACACAATACACGTGGTTTGCAGAGTTCACAACCTGCTACACTTGTGAGAAACAAGTTTTAGATTATTTCATACCATCATTTACGAGATTTGTGCATTTTTTTCGTTGTCTTTTGTTTGCAGTGCTCATTGTGAGCAATGAGCGCGTGTCTGGTTTCCCTGTCCTCGTAATGTTGAGGGAGTGCGTGCGCCTGAGCATTTAAAGACGTACCTGGCCTGCTGCGCCAAAACGTAGGATGTAAGTGTTGTTTTTTTACATCCATTCCGAATTATATAATAAAACTATAGCTCCTCACAGTAAACTATTTGAAAAATCTTTACAGCACTCTCCCCCTCGATAATCACCATTCCTTGGTGTGAAAGAGCAATAGAAGTTATTGGCCTAGTGCTGCATAGGCTATGAGTTCCAGACCTCAATTTCTTTGGATCACTGTGTATCAACGTGTCCTTATTGCAGAGGCTGGTTGATCTCGCATTGGTTGACTTTTAACTTTGAGATTTTTATCATCGTGCAGCAAAAACTGTTTTTTTAACACGTGATTGCATTTAGAATTGTTGCGCAATAAATGGACTTATAAAAGCACATGTTTCACTCCAGCAGCAACCAGCTAAGAATAAAATAGGCTCTGTTTGTGTGATAGTTGTGAAAGAAATTATGCAAATTCACCTATAGACCAATAAGCATGACGGTCAAATGTATTTCCATCGACTGGTATTTCCATTAATAATGAATAAAAGGCATTATTTCTGAATGGGATTATTTGAACATCACAAGTTGTATTTATCGGCCAAAAGCCTGAAATTGCCGGCTAACCGAAAACCTGCCCGAGACGCAGCTCCATACTACTTGTCAGACATAAAGAACTGAATCTGTACAGTGCCTTCAGAAAGTATTCCTAGCCCTTGATTTATTCCACATTTTGTTGTGTTACAGCCTGAATTCAGAATCGATTACATTTTTCCCCCACCAATTTACACACAATACCCCATAATGACAAAGTGAAAACATGTTTTTTGAAATGTTAGCACTTTTTCTTAAATTGAAATATCAAATTTACATAAGTATTCACACTCCTTTGGCAGTGATTTATAGCTGTAGGTCTCTAGGTAAGTATTTTAAGAGCTTTGCACACCTGGATTGTACAATATTTGCACTTTCATTTTAAATTCTTGAAGCACTGTCAAGTTGGGTGTTTTTGCTAGATAGCCATTTTCAAGTCTTGCCATATATTTTGAAGTCAAAACTGTAACTAGGCCACTCAGGAACATTCACTGAACTCTTGGTCAGCAACTCCAGTGTGTATTTGGCCTTGTGTTTTAGGTTATTGTCCCGCTGAAAGGTGAATTAGTCTCCCAGTGTCTGTTGGAAAGCAGGCTGAACCAGGTTCTCCTCTAGGATTTTGCCTGTGCTTAGCTCTATTCCATTTCTGTTTTATCCTGAACAATCCCCATTCCTTAACGATTACATGCATACCAAGTGGTGTAAAAAGTTCCCAATTGTCATACTTGAGTAAAAGTAAAGATAACTTAATATGAAATTAAAGTCACCCAGTAAAATACTACTTGAGTAAAAGTCTAAAAGTATTTGGTTTGAAATATACTTAAGTATCGAAAGTAAAACTATAAGTCATTTCAAATTTCTTATATTAAGAAAACCAGATGGCACATTTGTTCGTGTTTTTAAAAATGTATTTAAGGATAGCCAGGGGTACACTCCATAACTCAGAAATCATTCAGAAACAAAGCATCTGTGTTTAGTGAGTCTGCCAGATCAGAGGCAGTAGAGATGACAAGTGGTGTTCTCTTGATAAGTGCATGAATTGGACCATTTCTGTCCTGCCAAGCATTCAAAATGGAGCGAGTACTTTTGGGTGTCAGGGAAAATTTATGGAGTAAAAGGTACATAATGTAGTGAAGTAAAGGTTGTCAAAAATATAAATAATAAGGTACAGATACCTCAAACTACTTAAGTAGTACTTAAACGTATTTTTACTTAAGTACTTTACACCACTGTGCATACCCAACAGATGATACTCAGTGATGTGTTGGGTTGGATATGCCCCAAACGTAACTCTTTGTATTCAGGACGTGAAGTTAATTTCTTTGCCATATTATTTGCAGTTTTACTTTAGTGCCTTATTGCAAATAGGATGCATGTTTTGTCATATTTTTTATTCTCTACATGCTTCCTTCTTTTGACTCGGTTATTTAGGTTTTTATTGTGGCGTAACTACAATGTTGTTGATCCATCTTCAGTTTTCTCCTATCACAACCATTACACTCTGTAACTGTCCCTATTGGCTATTGTGAAATCCCTGAGCAGTTTCCTTCCTCTCCAGCAACTGAGTTGGGAAGGACACCTGTATCTTTGTAGTGACTGGGTGTTGATACACCATCCAAATTGTATTGTACACCATGCTCAAAGGGATTTTCAATGTCTGCTTTTTTTTTACCCATCTACCAATAGGAGCCCATCTTTGAGAGCCATTCTAAAACCTCCCTGGTCTTTGTGGTTGAATCTGTATTTTAAATGTACTGCTCGACTGCGGGACCTTACAGATTATTGGATGTGTGGGGTACAGAGATTAGGTAGTCATTCAAAAATCATGTTAAACACTTATGGAGTCCATGCAATTTATTATGTGACTTGTCAAGCAAGTTTTTACTCCTGAATTTATTTAGGCTGACCGTAACAAAGGGGTTGACTACTCATTGACTCGAGTTTTCATTTTTTATTAATTTGTACAAATTGTCTTATTTAAGATTCTCTTTGAAGAGGTAAGGTTTCAGCTGTTTTCAGAAGATGGGCAGAGACTCTGCTGTCCTAGCATCAAGCGGGTTGTTCTAAGTTCACAACAATGCTTAAACCACATCAGAAGACCACTTTTGAGGCCTGGGAGAAATATAATGCATTTTCATTTTAGGGTGTAGTTACCCTTTAATGCAAGTGTGCACCAGCCAGAGACTGGTGTTTGGTTAGTAATGTTTCTGTAGTGCTCACGTGATTACAGAGTTTGCAAAACAAATTGCCATTGAATAGATGCAAATTATCATGATGTTGATAATCATTTTGCCAGGCAGGCATAAGCTACTTTGTAGTTAACATGGATCTCAAATCTTGAGTGTACAAGTGACAGTGACCGCATGGAATTCAAATTGACAGGTGAGAGAAGGGGGAAAATAGAACGTCTCAGTTTAGGAGAAATTAGTAGCCCTGTGCCATCACCGCGACGACCAGATGCTCTCGGACTATGAGAGAACACATAAATGATGAGAGGTCAGCTGGAGTAGCATTGTTCTCCTGGGGTAATCCATGTCTCCATCAGAAAGTCTAGGGACTTTAAGGTGACAAAGGCTGAGATGAACTCATCCTTGTTTACCACCGATTGGCAGTTCCAAAGCCTGCAGGACACTAGGAAGTCCACATGCGTTGTGTGCGCTGGGATGAGCTTGCTAATTTCTGCCCTCTGTTGGACAGACCTAGGCTCTGCAACAGGATAGCCCTTTGCTGCAGGAGGAAGTTGCCTCGAAGACCTGATCTTAGGTCAGTTTTGTGTTTGACCTCCATAATGTGTAGGGGTAAAATTATGGCACTGTAAGGTATTCCTCGAACGACCATTGAACTTCCCTAAGCCATAGCCTACTATTCAAAGGAAAGCACGAGGTTGGGAAAGCGGTGTTTATACTTTTGGCACAGTGAAGTTTGTTGTTTATTTCGGCTCAGGGAAGTTTGCACATGTAGTCTATTTGGGGAATATACTAAACAAAAATATAAACAATTTCAACGATTTTACTG